>NC_049240.1:25646521-25819204 GCF_011100685.1 Canis lupus familiaris
TATCTTGCAAGAAGTTGCTGTGGCCAAGTTCAAAAAGAGTGTTGCCTGTGTTCTCCTCTAGGATTTTGATGGATTCTTCTCACATTTAGACCTTTCATCCATTTTGAGTTTTCCTTCTGTATGGTGTAAGAGAATGGTCTAGTTTCATTCTTCTGCACATGGCTGTCCAATTTTCCCAGCACCATTTATTGAAGAGACTGTCCTTTCTCCAGTGGATGGTCTTTCTTGCTTTGTTGAATATTAGTTGAACATAGAGTTGAGGAGCCATTTCTGGATTCTTTTTTTAAATTTTTTTGTATTGCAAAATGTACAGCATTTATTCACATACAGACAAAAAGGCACAAATTCTACTGAATAGTTCAACAAAAAAATACAGCTGTCCTCAACTAGTTTTATAAATACTTTCAAAAATGGGGTAGAAATAAAAACCTTTTTGCTGGATACAGAAGAAAGGTGGACACCTTTTACAGTTCCCTTTTGACCATAGCAACAGTTCTGGGTGAGAGTAGAATATATAGAGGGGTAGTCTGTCAAGCCATAGAAAGAAAATCTAAATTTTACTAAGTATATGACCTCTCACCATTTTAAAGAGGTACCAGATTCATTTGCACTATTTAGGAATGCTAGTGTTGTGCAAAAATAATGCCTTACCTGTTTTTTCCCCACATTTAGGTTGAAAAGCTTTCAAACGTTCCAAGTTATGCTGAACCAAAAAAAAAAGCAACAACAACAACAACAACAAAAACTAAACAAAAAAAAAATAAAGAAAAACCCACACAAAAATAAAAAGCCCACACTTTTTATTCCTGCTTTTAAATGCAAATAGTATAGAGCACGGTTCTCTGACAGTGTAATGAAAGCTTTATAAGTTAGTTCACGTCCTGCTGAGAACTCTGTATGAGGCAGCCATACACAGCACCCACCCACCCCACCCATTTCTGGATTCTCTATTCAGTTCCATTGATCAATGTGTTTTTGTGCCAGTACCACACTGCCTTGAGGATCACAGCTCTGCAGTACAACCTGAAATCTGGCATTGTTTTGCCCCCAGCTCTGGTTTTCTTTTTCAATATTCCCCTGGCTATTTGGGGTCTTTTCTGATTCCACACAAATCTTAAGATGATTTGTTCCAACTCTCCGAAGAAAGTCCATGGTATTTTGATAGGGATTGCATTAAATGTGTAAAGTATCCTGGGTAGCATTGACATTTTCACAATATTAATTCTTCCAACCCATGAGCATGGAATATTTTTCCATCTCTTTGTGTCTTCCTCAATTTCTTTCAAAAGTGTTCTGTAGTTTTAGGGTATAGATCTTTACCTTTTTGGTTAGGTTTATTCTGAGGTATCTTATGCTTTTGGGTGCCATTGTAAATGGGACTGGCTCCTTAATTTCTCTTTTTTTCAGTCTCATTGTTAGTGTAGAGAAATGCCACTGATTTCTGGGCATTGATTTTGTATCCTGCCATGCTACTCATCCTGCTGTATGAGTTCTAGCAATCTTGGGGTGGAGGCTTTTGGGTTTTCTATGTAGAGTATCATGTCATCTGCAAAGAGAGAGAGTTTGACTTCTTCTTTGCCAATTTGAATACCTTTTGTTTCTTTTTGTTGTCTGATTGCTGAGGCTAGGACTTCCAGTACTATGTTGAACAGCAGTGGTGAGAGAGAACATCCCTGTCTTGTTCCTGATCTCAGGGGAAAGGCTCCCAGTGTTTCCCCATTGAGAATGATATTTGCTGTGGGCTTTTTGCAGATGGGTTTTAGGATGCTGGGGAATGTTCCCTCTCTCTCTACACTCTGAACACTCTGAAGAGTTTTTTTTTTTTTTTTTTTTTTTTTTTTTTTTTTTTTTTTTTTTTTTTTTTTGCAGAGGCAGAGAGAGAGAGAGGCAGGCAGAGAGGTAGAGACACAGGCAGAGCGAGAAGCAGGCTCCATGCAGGGAGCCCGATGTGGGACTTGATCCCGGGTCTCCAGGATCACACCCCAGGCTGCAGGCGGCACTAAACCGCTGCGCCACCGGGGCTGCCCCACTCTGAAGAGTTTTGATCAGGAATAGATGCTGTATTTTGTCAAATGCTTTCTCTGCATCTATTAAGAGGATCGTATGGTTCTTGTATTTTCTCTTGTTGATATGATCTATCACGTTGGTTGCTATATGAGTTTGAACCAGCCTTGCAACCCAGGGGATAAATCCCAACTTGGTCATGGTGAATAATCTTCTTAATATATTGTTGGATCCTGTTGGCTAGTATCTTGTTGAGAATTTTTGCATCTGTGTTCATCAGAGATATCAGTCTATAATTCTCCTTTTTGTGTGGTCTTTGACTCATTTTGGTATTAAGGTGATGCTGGCCTCATAGAACGAGTTTAGAAATATACCATCTTTTTCTATCTTTCCAAACAACTTTAGTAGGATAGGTATGGTTTCTTCTATAAAGGTTTGATAGAATTCCCCTGGGAAGCCATCTGGCCCTGGACTTTTGTGTCTTGGGAGGTTTTTGATGACTGCTTCAATTTCCTCCCTAGTTATCGGCCTATTCGGGTTTTTCATTTCTTCCTGTTCTAGTTTTGGTAGGTTATGGTTTTCCAGAAATGTGCCCATTTCTTCTAGGTTGCCTAATTTATTCTCATATAGCTGCTCATAATAAGTTTTTAAAATCATGTGTATATCCTTGGTATTGGTGGTGATCTCTTCTTTTTCATTCGTGATTTTATTAATTTGAGTCTTTTCTCTTTTGTTTTTCATAAGGCTGGCTAATGGTTTATCCATCTTATTAATTCTTTCAAAGACCAACTCCTGGTTTTGTTGATCTTTTCCAGTTCTTCTGGTCTCTATTTCTTTGAGTTCTGCTAGAATCTTTATTACTCTCTTCTGCTGAGTGTAGTGTTATTTCCTGTTCTTTCTCCAGTTCCTGTAGATGCAGGGTTAGCTTTTGTATTTGAGTTCTTTCCAGTTTTTTGAGAGATGCTTGTATTGCGATGTATTTCCTTCTCAGGACTGCTTTTGCTGTATCCCAAAGATTTTGAACGGTTGTATCTTCATTCTCATTAGTTTCCATGAATGTTTTTAATTCTTTAATTTCCTGGTTGACCCTTTCATCTTTTAGCAGGATGGTCTTTAACCTCGACGTGTTTGGATTTCTTCCAAATTTCTTGTGATTTGTTCTAGTTTCAAAGCATTATGGTCTGAAAATATGCAGGGGACAATCTCAATTTTTTGGTAGTGGTCAAGACCTGATTTGTGACCCAGTATGTGGTGAATTGTGGAGAAAGTCCATGTGCATTTGAGAAGAATGTGTATTCAGTTGTGTTTAGATGTAAAGTTCTGTAAATATCTGTGAAATCCATCTAGTCCAGTGTATCATTTAAAACTCTTGTTTCTTTGGAAACGTTGTCTTTAGAAGATCTGTCATTTACAGAAAGTGCCCTGTTAAAGTCTCCCAGTATTAGTGTATTATTATCTAAGTTTGTCTTAACTTTGGTTATTAATTGATTGATATATCAGTAGCTTCCACATTTGGGGCATAAATATTCAAGATTGTTAGGTCCTCTTGTTGGATAGATACTGTAAGTATGATTTAGTGTCTCTCTTCATCTCTTACTACAGTCTTTGGGATAAACTTTAATTTATCTGATATAAGGATGGCTACCCCTGCTTTCTTTTGAGGACCATTTGAATGGTAAATGGTTCTCCAACCTTTCATTTGCAGGCTGTAGGTGTCCTTACATCTCAAATTAGTCTCTTTTTAGACAGCAAATAAATGGGTCTTGCTTTTTTCTCCAGTCTGAAACCCTGCGCCTTTTGATGGGATCATTAAGCCCATTCACGTTCAGAGTTACCATTGAAAGGTATGAATTTAGTGTCATTATAATACCTATTCAGTCCCTGATTTTGTGGATTATTTCTTTGGACTTCCTCTTTCGTCTACAGAGTCCCCCTTAATATTTCTTGCAGAGCTGGTTTGGTGGTCACATATTCTTTCAGTTTCTGCCTATCTTGGAAGCTCATTATCTCTCCTCTATTCTGAATGAGAGCCTTGCTGGATAAAGTATTCTTGGCTGCATGTTCTCATTTAGGATGCTGAATATATCCTGCCAGCCCTTTCTGGCCTGCCAGGTTTCTGTGGAGACGTCTGCTGTTACCCTAATGCTCCTCCCCATAAAAGTCAAGGATCTGGGGATCCCTGGGTGGCGCAGCGGTTTGGCGCCTGCCTTTGGCCCAGGGCATGATCCTGGAGACCCGGGATGAAATTCCCCGTCGGGCTCCCAGTGCATGGAGCCTGCTTATCCCTCTGCCTGTGTCTCTGTGCCTCTCTCTCTCTCTCTCTCTGTCACTATCATAAAAAAAATAAAAATAAAAAAAATAAAAATAAAAATAAAAAAGTCAAGGATCTCTTGTCTCTTGCTGCTTTAAGGATTTTCTCTTTATCTTTGGAATTTGCAAGTCTCACTATTAAATGTCAAGGTGTTGAATGGTTTTTATTGATTTTAGGGGGGATCTCTCTATCTCCTGTTTCTGAATGCCTGTTTCCCTCCCCAAGTTAGGGTAGTTCTCAGCTATGATTCATTCAAATTTACTTTTTGGTCCTTTGTCCCTTTCGACACCCTCTGGAACCCCAATTAAGGGTATATTTTTCCTTCTGAGGTTGTCATTTTTTCCCTTAAGCTTTCCTCAGCATCTTTTAATTGTTAACCTTTCCTCATGATCTTTTAATTGTTTTTCTCTTTTTCCTCAGCTTCCTTCCTTGCCATCAACTTGTCTTCTATGTCACTCACTCATTCGTCTACCTCATTAACCATCGTCTCTAGGACCTCCAGTTTGGATTGCATCTCAGTTAATTGATTTTTAATTTCGGCCTGATTAGTTCTAAATTCTGCATCATGAAGTCTCTTGAATCCTTTATTCTTTTTTCCAGAGCCACCAGTAGCTTTATAATTGTGCTTCTGAATTGGCTTTCTGACATCAAATTGCAATCCAAATTCTGTAACTGTGGGAGAGAGTACTATTTCTGATTCTTTCTTTTGTGGTGAATTTTTTTCTAGTCATTTTGCTCAGTCCAGAGTAGCTAAAAACAAACTGTACTGAAAAAAGGAAGGTAAAAAAAAGAAGAAAAAAGGTGAAAACAAACAACAAAAACCAAAACCAAAAACAAAGAAAACAAGGGAAAAAAACGAGGAGGGGTATCCTTTGATTTTATATACTGTAAGTCCCTCGACTTCTCCTGGAGCTTTCAAGCGCTGCTTGGTTAAGAACTTGCTCTTCCCGTATCCTTCCAGCTGGTCTTCTGGGGGAGGGGCCTGCTGTGCTGATTCTCAGGTGTATGCACCTGGGGGAGGTGCCCCATCCCCTGCCAGGTGCTGGGCTCAGTGGGAGCTGTTTATCCTGTGAGGCTCCTGCTCAGTCCCAGGTACAAGGTGACTCCAAGAGGAACAACAGTGGCAGCGGCCAGCTCTCCATCCCTAGAGTCAGCTCCCGTAGTAACTCCCGCAGCTCTGAGTCCGCACTGGCCTAGATGCCCCTGGGGGTGGGGGTGCTGATCTGCACAGCTCAGGGGTGCCCTGCGACAGGAGTGTCCTTGCTGTCCTGTGTCCTCCCGGCCTCCACCTGTCCCAAGGGGATCACTGGATCCTGGGCTGTGTCCCCTGATGCCCTGGGCTCTGGGGACTGCACCCCTGGAATCGCGCTCCCGGGGCCATGCAGCCTCCTCTGTGGAGCCGCGGCCTGAGCCACCACCTGAGCTGCCCCGGAGACCCCACCAGGTGCGCACTCCAGCCCTTAGGGAGCTCGGCCACGGTTTGTGGCCACTCTCGCCAGGCGCCCCCCCCCTCTGTTAGAGACCCCGGGAGACTGGAGGCTCCACTACCCCTCCTGGGATCCTGAGATCCCTGCAAGCGCCTTTCCATCCGGGAAGATTGGTAAAGGTCCTGCTTCTCCGGGACGGGGCTTTCCTGTCCTGGAGGCTCTCGGCGCTGGGCCTTAGCCCGGCTCCTCGTGGGGGAGGGGGGTTCCCCCTTGGAGGCTTTTTTATTTATTTATTTTGTCTCTCTACCTTGATGGTAGCACGAACTCGTCTCACGGTAGCATTCCAGCTGTTCTCTTTTTAAATCTTAGGCCAAATTCGTAGGTTTTCAGGATGATTTGAAAGTTATCTAGGTAAGTTGGTGGGGACCACATCTCATTTTAATATAGGTGCTTACAGTTATAAATCTTCCCGTGGGCATTGCTTAAACTGCATCCTATAAGTTGCATATATTGTGTTTTATTTTTCCTTTCTACCAAAGTATTTTATTTTTTTTCTACTTTATAGAGGTATAATTGATCAATAAAATTGTAAGATATTTAAAGTATACCTTGCCATGATTTCTATATGTATATAGTGGAAAGATCTCTCCCCTAAAATTTTTTTTTTTTAATTTTTATTTATTTATGATAGTCACACACACAGAGAGAGAGATTGGCAGAGACATAGGCAGAGGGAGAAGCAGGCTCCATGCACCAGGAGCCCGACGTGGGATTCGATCCCGGGTCTCCAGGATCGCGCCCTGGGCCAAAGGCAGGCGCCAAACCGCTGCGCCACCCAGGGATCCCTCCCCTAAAATTAACAAATCCAACACCTCACATATTTGTGTGTGTGTGTGTGTGTGTGTGTGTGTGTGTGTGTGAGAGAGAGAGAGAGAGAGAGAGAGAGAGGGAGAGAGAGGGAGAGAGAGAGATCACTTCAGTTCTACTCTATTAGCAAATGTCAATTATGCAGTTAGGTCTTATCAACTACAGTCACCATATTCTACATTAGATACTCAAATCTTATTCATTTTATAGCTGAAAATTTCCATCCTTTTATAAAACTCTCCCTATTTATTGCACCTCCCAGGTCCTAGGAACCACTTTTCTACTCCGTGTTTCTATGTATTTGACTTCTTTAGATTCCACATATAAATGATTCCATTCATTATTTTCTTTCTTAGCCTAATGCCCTCACAGTCTATCCATGTTGGTCATATATATATGTGACCAACATGTGATATCACGAACATATGTCTATATATAGATATATCTATCTTACATCTCACATCCACTGATGGGAACTTAGGTTATTCTCTGTCTTGGCTATTGTGAATAATGCTGCAATGAACAAGGGAGGGCAAATATATTTTTGATGTCTTTTCTTTTTTTTAAGATTTTATTTATTTATTCATGAGAGACACACACACACAGAGAGAGAGAGAGAGAGAGAGAGGCAGAGACACAGGCAGAGGGAGAAGCAGGCTCCATGCAGGGAGCCTGACATGGGACTCGATCCCAGGACTCCAGGATCATGCCCTGGGCCGAAGACAGGCGCTAAACTGCCAAGCCATCCTGGGATCCCCTCGTTTTCTTTTTTCTTTTTCCTTTTTTTTTTTTAAGATTTTATTATTTATTTATTCATTAGAGACACACAGAGAGAGGCAGAGACATAGGAAGAAGGAGAAGCAGGCTTCCTGCAGGGAGCTTGGTGCAGGACTCAATTATGGGACCCTGGGATCATGCCCTGAGCCAAAGGCAGATGCTCAACCACTGACCTACCCTAGGGGTCTCCTGATGTCTTGTTTTCATTCCCTTTGGGTATATGCCCAAAGGTGAGGTTGTTGGATCATATAGCAACTCTATTTTTAACTTTTTATTTTTTAAAGAACCTCCGTACTATTTTCCATAGTAGCTGCACCGATTCACATTCTTTTTTTATTTAAGATTTTATTTACTTATTTGACAGAGAGAGAGAGAGAGAGAGAATGAACAAGGTGGAGAGGCAGAGGAAGAATTAGAAGCAGACTCCCCACTGAACAGGGAGGCCAATACAAGGCTAGATCCCAGGACTCCAAGATCATGATCTGAGCTGAAGACAATTGCTTAACCAATTGAGCCACCCAGGCACCTCTCACATTCCTTTCAACAGTGCACGAGGGTTATTTCTTCACCATGTTCTTGTCAGCACTTGTTATCTGCTGACTTTTTGAAATAGAGATTCTAACAGGTGTGAGGTAGTATCTTACTGTGGTTTTGGTTTATATTTACCTGATGATTAGTCATCTTGGGTACCTTCTCATGTACTCTTTGGCCTTTAGGTGTCTTCTTTAGTAAAATGTCTGTTCAGGTCCTCTGCTCATTTTTAATTACGTTTTTTTGTTTTGTTTTGTTTTGTTTTGTTTTGTTTGTTTGCTTGTTTTTGTTATTAAATGAAATTTAATATTCAGTTTCTCATTCATAGGAGCAAAATTTCAAGATTTCAATAATCACATGGGACTAGTGGCTACCATTTTAAATGGTACAAATATAGAATATTTCTATCATGAAAATATGTTCTATTGGAAAGTGCTGGTCTAGTCTGTCTGTGAAGCATCATGGTGGATGTGATTTGAACATCAAATTATGAGATTGAGGTTGGTTTTAATATTTGCCAGCTGACTTATCTGAAAAAAGTGAGTTAATTTCTCAGTACCATGGATTTTCAAACAGTAGGGAATGTAATTATTTAGTCAAGAAAACGAATATTAAATCTTAACCCAGATTCCAGCACGTAGTCGTATTCAATAAATGTTGCTATTCCTCTACACATGCTTCTTACTTTACTTTCTCTTGAAATACTTGCAAAAGGAACTGTATTCTATTCCTGAAAACATGGAATATTAGTCTCTCTTCATTTGAGCAGGTTCTATTAAATAGTAGAAGAAAATATAATGAGCAGTCAATAACCTTCAGATAGCAGATTACCTTTCATTAATGATATATTTATTTATTTGTAGAAGGTAAGATTGGATCTCACAATTAATGTCATCTGTCATTTGTTAGTCATAGTTCTAGAAAGAACCATAGAATATGACAAACCAAGTTCTTTGATGACTCAGATTCAGCTTTGGTTCAGACTCCTCCTCTGTTCTGTGGCACTCCTTATAAGTAAATCTCATTACTCTCTATTCTCAGATGATGGCCTGCAAACCTGTTTCCACTTACAGAGACATTTTTCTATAAGTAAACGGTATTCTCTCTTTTATACTTAAGCATGTATCTTTTATTAAGAATTTCAATTAAAAATTTGTTCAAATTTCAGTTAGTTAACATACAGTGTAATATCAGCTTTCAGGATACAATTTAATGACTCAGCACTTCAGTACATCACCTAGTGCTCATCACAAGTGCATCCTTGATCCCCATCATTTATCTAACCCATCCCCCAACTTACCTCCCCTCTGGAAACCATCAGTCTATTCTCTATAGTTAAGAGTCTGTTTCTCTCTTCCAACCCCCCATTATTATTTGTTTTGTTTCTTAAATTCCAAATGAGTGAAATCACATGGTATTTGTCTATCTCTGACTTATTATGTTTATCATAATACTCTCTAGTACCATCCACGTTGTTGCAAATGGCAGGATTTCATTAAATTTAAGAAAATACCAATCCTGGCTTTTTATAATACATTTATTAAGAAATAATTAATGTATTTACTTCATTGCTAATAAAAATATACCTTTTCACTGCAACATTTTTTTTTTTCTTAAAATCCTTAAGCTAGAAGAAATAGAGCCAGACACTAAAAGCCATGAATTCTTTACTGGTGCATCTTAATGGTCACTTCATGTCTGAAGGAAAATGAATATTCCTATGGGATAACTCCCAGGATTTATGAAGAAGGGACAAGGCTGTCAACAGTGATATAACTTTCCTATTAGGCTAGAATTGCACAGTGGATGATGGACCTTGGCTTTTCTAGGAACCATACTCTCAGAGGATGTGGTAATAATGTGGAGCCCTCCCCCAACTATCTTTTGAAAAATAAAAGAAGCCATGATTATGGGTAGCTTCCTATAAAACCAAAAGCTCTTAAATGAAGTTTCTTTTAAAATTTTTGGACTAGGAGATTCCAGAGAGTAATAAAAACTATACATTTTTCTGGAAGAAAATAATGTGTAGAAACTTTTCTTAGGGAAACAAAATTACTCTATTTGGTATGCTGGAAATCTACTACATTATTATTTTATTACTTAATGAACTATGACTTAAACAACTGTCCTACATTGATTCAAGATTTTCAACATTTCAAATGCTTTTGTCAGGCATTATCTCTATTCTTTATAACACTTTAAAAAAGGATTAGATTTTCTAAGAGCTATGTATATTTAACAAACATAAAGATTACAAAGCATTAGCCAAGTACCTGAGCCTGAGGGGAGAAAAAGGGCAACTTTCCAGCCATATAGTTAAGGAAAGGTGATTTGACATCATAATTAAGATTTTTTTTTAAAAAGTATCATGGTGATTGCTGCTCATCTAAAACACCTGGTAAGGTGTGCAGTTTCATGAATTCAAAGCAAGGGAAGGGGGGATCCCTGGGTGGCTCAGTGGTTTAGCGCCTGCCTTCAGCCCAGGGTGTGATCCTGGAGACCAGGGATTGAGTCCCACATCAGGCTCCCTGCATGGAGCCTGCTTCTCCCTCTGCCTGCTTCTCCCTCTGCCTGTGTCTCTGCCTCTCTCTCTGTGTGTCTCTCATGAATAAATAAATAAAATCTTAAAAACAAAACAAAACAAAATAAGGAATGCTGAGGGAAAGAATAAGAGACAAGCATATAAAAAAACAAGCAAAATAATTAAGGAGATGTTTGATGGTGTCCGCTGGGTCTATCACAGGGGAAAGTTGCACTTTGAATTGGTATTGGTACACAGGAAGCTCACTATCTTGTTGTCTTTGTAGAATTCAGAGTGATAAGAAAAAACAATGATAAAAGATAATAGAGGAAAGAAGGGCCAGAGAGAGATTTCATTAAGTCTACTTTAATTAGCATTGGGGCAGCCATTAGGGATTCTCCATTTAATTGATGGGACTTTGGAGTCAAAGCATAGTGGTCAATACTATCTCCTCTGCTCTCTAGAATTCAAGTATAATATAATATATAATATAATATAATAATATAATATATAATATAATCATATAGGATATTATATAATATATAATATATAACATAATCCTATATGATTCTTCATTTACTTAGCTGTTTCAAAAAGGCATCTGATGATAACAACCCTGTTTTGAAATTTTCGACGTCTCTTTTCACTCAGGTTGTTTGCAATATTTACAAGCTTTTGCTATTCTTTTGATTCACTGATGGTGGATTTAAGGTGTGTTTCAATGATAACCCTAGTACTGGATGCAGAACAGAACCAGCCCTAACACAGAACATATGCTTATTACTGGTAGAAGCAACAGCCATAGGCTACTGAGAACCCATATGAAAACTATTTGATGGGATAGATCTTGGTGGTTAAACTGAGGCCAGAGTCAGACTTCTTTTTTTGATTATGCTCCCACCACTCCTTTAGACAACTATGCTATTATGGAGAGAGAAATAAAGCTCATACTGGGGGAATTATAAGGAAACTTAGCAGTACAAGGAGTTTTTGGAACTTCTGAAAGCCTTAGTCATAAATGTATGCCTTTGAGTTGAGTTGCAGACCTCTCTACTCTTGACTCTGATTTGGTATATATAACACCAAAAAGTTTTCTAAATATCTGTCATCCATATTAATTTCTATGTTCTTTACATCCTTGCTACTCAACATGTGGTCTCTGGACATGCAATGTTTTAATCTCCTAGATATTTGTTAGAAATGTAGACTCTCAAGCTTAACTCTAGACTTACTGTATCAGAAACCACAGTTTTAAATGATCTCCTGGTCATTTGGATACATATTTGGCAAACACAGATCTATAGATCTATATTCCTGCAGCACTCCAAGGGGCTATAGTTACTCAGTAGGGAGTTGGTCTTGGCATCAGGGCATAAATAGTTCAGAAAAAAGCTTCATTAGCAAAGGGAAAATAATGGTTAAGCTAGATAACCTTGAAAGGTTTTTCTTGTCCATCTCTTAAGACAAAGGGCTGGAAGCAATGAACAGCCTTGAGGAGGGAGAGGGCTTCATACTCCAATGAAGACACATTTGGAGTAGGTCTTAAATAAGAACCCAATTCATTAGCTTTAGTGAAAGTCAGAAAGTGATGAAATTTTAGGATTAGTACCAAGCAGCAGAACACTGTTAAAAAAATTTCCACAAGGACCTAGGGAAGCGTCTGGAATAATAGCCATTCAGGTGCCACACTGCCAAAGAGTCTGTTGCTTTTTTGGAGGTGCACTGTTTCCAGAAAATAAACTATTTTCCATTTGTATGTGTGTGTGTGTTTGTTTATATTTCAGATATAATTAGATACTAAAAATGTATAGCAACAATTTTGTTCGGTACAGGCCATATTTCTATAGGTATTTCTATTTCATAGTATTTTGTTTGTTTTTTACCATTGAGTTAGGAGGCAAGGCTCCCTGCCTGTTTTGACTGTAAGTTACATGAGGCGAAGGGTTGTGTTGGTCACGTTAACCACTGTATTTCTGGCAGAGTTTTTATTTATGTTCAGGAGATAGGTGCTTCATATGTAGGATGAAGAGTACCATGATTGAAGGTGAGTGGGGCTTGAGGCAGGGCAGACAGGGGGACCTCACAATCATCTGAGGGATAAGAAAGATGAGTAAGGGAGTGAATGAAGTGCTTCAGGAGATGGGTGAAATGGAGGTACTAAAATAGAGAAGTGAAGAGGGGGCAATAGGAAAGAAATGAGTAGAAGGTTGGGATGGGCTTACACACTGGGGAGTAGAAAAATGATAAATATCCTTCTTGCTGTCATTGTTTCAGGAAATTTTTTTGAAAAGTGATACAAACTAACAACAACTGAAAAAAAAAATAAAGAAAGCAGAGTCATGCCCTGCCTGATCACTAGACATACCACATATATAATGTGTTTAATTATTGCACAAAAGTGATGGCCTATCACTGTACTTACTAAATGTGAGTTGCAATAGTTTTGGTTATCATTTAATTACATTTTGTTTAAAATATTGAACAAAGTCAATAACAGAATTATAAGGAAAAATCCTTATCAGGGTGAACAAATTACCTGGCAAGTGAATTAATTAGCACTAATTTCAAGCAATGAATTGCAGTATTAATTATTCTATATCACTACAGTTGCTTGGGGAATGAATAAATTTATTTATTACTATTACCAGTTTTAATTACTGAAATATCAACATAATAAATTTTGAAAATGTTCAACATTAGATACTACTGTTTGTCGTATTTAAAACCCTTGACCTGTACAATGTTCTTTTTACTCAGGTTGTGAACAAATCATCTGGTTTTTAGGGTGAGGAAGCAAAGCAAGAGGAGACATGGAAAGAAATCCTGGAGGATGTGCTCAAGTGGAAGGATCTGAGATCTATCCAGATATAAATATTTGTAAAGACTCTACTATGATTTTCACATCATAAGTCAATGTCAGAAGTTTGACTTCTTGAAATTTGGGGGCTAAATTTTGGGCTTGTCTCTGCCACTGTGAGGCTGTAAAACAATGGACAGGTAAATCCCCCAATCCAGGCATTGGTTTCCTCATTTGTGAAGTTTGGTATTTAGCAAAGAAATTTCTCAAATGTCTTCTTGCTTGGCGATATTATGTTACTAATTATGAAAAAAGATACAGATTATTGCCATTAATTACACAACCATATAGCACTTTAAGTTTATAAATGTCTTTGAGATACATTGCCTTATTTAATTTTTATGTCAACATTTTGTCTAGGATGCTGGGTTGAGGGAAATGTTTTTCTTTCCTAGTACATTTAATTTTTGGAATAAGTATACACACAAGCATACTTAGTATTACTAATTTTTAGAAAATTAGATCATATTTATAATCATAATTTTCTAATTATAATATAATTTAATTTAATCTATTGACTTGGACATGAATTGTTAGAGAAACAATTACTTTGTGATTTCAAATGCTTCAGACACCTTAAAGCATGTCTGCTCGGAAGAGAATGATAAAAAAAAATCACTGAAAATTCATCAATTTCTGCAAGTTTTCAACCCTTTAATGACCAAAGTCTGGCTCTCATCCTCTTCCTTGGATCAACAGACTTTCAAAAGTCATCAGAAAGAGCTTTTATGAGTTTTGTAGATCCTGTAAAGCCCATCCACTCCTGATGCATCTCATCTTTCTGTATTGCATACAAGGCCCAAGGTTCCAATCCACCACAATATTTCTGATTTTTGTGCACTATAAAGTTGCTGCAATTTTAAGCTTGATACTTCTCTACCTAGCTTAGCATGGGCATCTCATAAATTTAAATTTCTATTACCCAAGGTTTTGATATGCTCTTATTCCATATAATAGTATATAAATCCATATTTTAATAATCAGTTTACATGAAATTAATTAAAATGCAATTACCACTGCAATTAGATGTTTACATTTTTATTTAAAGGGCAATTTCCTTTTATCTTAATATTAAGAAAACATGCGTAGTTGTAATCATTTGGCATTTGTGTATTATTGGTTTCTATACCATCAGTTTATTTTGAAGGGCTCTTTAGTAAATAAGAAATAATCTGGCATTTAACTGGTAATTATTTTCTGGTGCATATGAAAATTTTGCAAAGAGCTGCAATTATATTTGCATATGGCAATCGTAGCTAATTTAAGAAAAAACATAGACTATCAATTTTGCCTCCACAAACATGATCTTCTCATTGAAGTCTTCTTTTATTGTACTCAATATAAGTGATTAGTGACTTCTTAGTGCTCTTACTGTCCCATCATTAAATTCCATCTCCAAATGCTTATGCTCTAGCACTCTATCACTAACCGCCACTATTTGACATGTATGTCTTTACTTTTAGTGTTATTTAAAATTTTTTTAAAATTTAAATTGAATTTAGGTAATGTGTTTTATTAGTTTCAGGAGTAGAATTTAAGGATTCATCAGTTGCATACAACACCCAGTTCTCATTACCTCATGTGCCCTCCTTAATTCCCATTACCCAGTTACCCCAACTCCCACCACCTCCTGTCCAGCAACACTCAGTTTGTTTCATATAGTTGAGTCTCTTATGGGTTGCCTCTCTCTCTCTGTTTTTATCTTATTTTATTTCTCTCCATCCTCTATGTTCATCTGTTTTGTTTCTTAAATTCCATATATGAGTGAAGTCATATGATATTTGTCTTTGACTTATTTTGCTTAGCATAATATCATCTAGTTCCAAATAACAAGATTTCATTCTTTTTGAATGACACATTTTCTTTATCCATTCATCTGTTGATGGACATACGGGATCCTTCCATATTTTTGCTACTGTGGACATCATTGCTATAAATATTGGGGTGCGTGTGCCCCTTTGAATCACTATTTTTTTATCCTTTGGATAAATACCTAGTAATGTAATTTCTGGATACTTTTGTTGTAAAATTCTCTCCAACTTGACAATAAAACTCTCTGCAACTTGGCAACAACTCCCAACAAGACATGGACTGTATAATATACAGAATTTCATTGCTGCCTCTGACACTAAGTAAACACACTGCAGAGAGTAGGCCATTAGTTAACACTTGTTAATGATGACCATCATTTATGCATTTGTAGAAGATATACATATGAGCATTAAAGCAACACAATCTTTTAAGGGAAAGAGTATAAGACACAGAGCCAGAAAGGTGTGTTTTTTTTAAGTTAATATTTTGATAATATATAACAATATAGTACACTATAGTAAGTGTTCAGCCTCGAGCATTCTCACAAAGTGAACATACCCATGATCCCATGTTACGGGTTGAAAATTAGAATATTACTACTACTCAGAAGCCTGTCATGGACCCTCCAGCCACTAACCTGTCCTCCCCAAAGGTAGCCACTATGCTATCTTCTTCTAACATTAAGTAGTTTTACTGGGAATTTCCTATAAATTGAATCATATAGTACAGATGCTTTTACAATGGTTTTATTTTACTTAATATTATGTTTGTGATATTTATTCATGTTTTGTATGCTGTTGCATTTTGCAAAAGTGGCTTACTTTTCATAACTAGACCACAATTTATTTATCCAATCTATAGTTGATAGAAATGTAGATAGTTTCCAGTTTCTAACATTTACAATGAATGCTACTAATGAATATTTTAGCATGTCTTTTGCTGAACTTAATTACACATTTAGACTAGCTATATAGTTGAGGATAGATTTGCAGTCATAAAGTATGTGTATTTTCAAACTTAGTAGGCAATGTCAGGTTTTTGAAGTGATTGTAACAATATGCATTCCACCAGCAATGTATGACAGAATCCATATACTCACCAAAACTTAACAGAGATTTTTATTTTAGCCATATTGATGGGGGCATAAAGGCAGGACATCTTATTTTAATTTATGTTTATCTGATGGCCAGTGAAAGTGAACACATTTTCATGTTTAGTAGATATTTAGATATCCTGGCTTGTGCAGTATTTTTTCCAACTTTTCTATTTTTTTCTATTCTCTCTAGATTTGTATTAGTTCTTCATATATTTTAAATATGTATGTCATATGTTATGTGTTCTGAAAATATATCCTCCAACTCATTTATATAGCTCATTTTTATTTTTTTAAAAGATTGTATTTACTTATTCATGAGAGACACACACAGAGAGAGAGAGAGAGAGAGAGAGAGAGAGAGAGACAGGCAAAGGGAGAAGCAGGCTCCATGCTGGGAGCCCGATGTGGGGCTCGATTCTGGTCTCCAGGATGATGCCCTGGGCTGAAGGTGGCGCTAAACCGCTGAGCCACCCAGGGATCCCCCCATAGCTTTTGCTTAATTTCTAAATAGTTGAGAATTTTCTAGTCATTCATTTTGGATATTCATCTTCCGTTTAGTTCCACTGCTAATAGAAAATGTGTTCTGGGGGTGTCTGTGTAGCTCAGTAGATTAAAGAGTCTGCCTTTGACGCAGGTCATGATCCCAGAGTCCTGGGAGCTGGGATTGAGCCCTGTGTTGCGTTTCCTGCTTGGTGGGAAGCCTACTTCTCCCTCTCCCTCTGCCTGCTGGTCTCTCTACTTGCACACACTCTCTTTCTCTCTCTTTGTCAAATAAATGAATAAAATCTAAAAAAAATTTGTTTAGAAAATATGACCTATATGGTTTCAATTTTTTTGAAATTTGTTGGGAATTACATTATAACTCAACATATGGTCAATTTTGATGACTATTCTAGTAGTAAGTGTAAATTCTGATGTTTTTGGTGCACCATCAGTTTTTAATCATATATACATATTAATACCTATACTATTATACATGTTTTAATGTATTAATATACATATAGTAATCTCATATATATACACAGTTACTGCTTTTATTTTTATATTTACAGCTCTTTGCCTTTAGAATTTTAGTAGACATATTTCAATTATCTGGTTTCCATTATTTCTTCTAGGAAGTCTTATTTAATTGTATTATTATTATTTATTAGTATTATTGTTATTATTATTTAGTTTTGAGAGCAAGGGAGAGAGTGCAGGGACACGTGAACAGGGGGGAGGGACAGAGGGGGAAAGAGAGAGAAAATCCCAAGCATGCATGGGGGCTCCATCTCATGACCCTGAGATCATGACCTAAGCCAAAATTAAGAGTCCATGCCTAACTGACTGAGCCACCCAGATTCTCCTAGTTGTGTTATTTTTTCTTTGAATGGAATATCTTTTTCCTCTGATTTCTTTTAAAACGTTTTTTCATGTTTTCTGTTAGTGTTGCTGTGATGTACTTACATTTTCTTTTGTTTTGATGCCTCCAGCTTAAAGCTTGTAGCATTTTTTGAATTTGTGGGATAATTTTTCTCTCATTTTTAGAGAATTTTTAGACATTATCTCTTTTAAACCCAATGTTTTTCTTCCCAATTTTTTGAACTTTAATTATCTATACATAATTGCTCATAAGTTAAAACTTTTCACCCTATATCATAGATTTCTCACTCACTTTTAAAATTTTTCCATCTTTTAAATTGTTCATGCTTCAGTTTTTTTTCTTCTGATATCTTCATGTATGTGTGAGATTAAACACATCCATTTTTTAAATTTCAGTTGTTATATCTATTAATTCTATAATTGCCTCTTTAAAATGTATTTTGAAAGCTCTACGGAGAGGGACACCTGGGTGACCCAGTGGTTGACCATCTGCCTTTGGCTCAGGGTGTGATCCCAGAACCCTGGCTGGGATGGAGTCCCACCAATGGGCTCCCTGCGTGAAGCCTGCTTCTCCCTCTGCCTATGTCTCTGTCTTTCTCTGTGTGTCTCTCATGAATAAATAAATAAAATCTTAAAAACAAATAAAACTCTACCAAGGAATAGTTGACTTACCATAATTTGCACGTATTTGAAGTACATAATTTGAAAAGTTTTGCTGTACATAAACATCTATGATAGCAGTGCCAAAATTATGAAAAGAACTTATTTTTTTTACCCTCTAAGTCTCTGGTTCATCTTTTATAATTACAATCATCATTGTTTCTTCTGTCATCAAGCAACTGATGATCTGTTTTATGTCATAATCAGGTTCAACTTCTAGAATTTTATGTAAATTTAGCTATACAATATTTCTTTTATCGTTCAATTTTTAATTGTGGTAAAATAAGCATAATATAAAACTTGCCTACCATTCAAACTATTTTTAAGCTTATCTGGCATTAAGTACATTCATATTGTTGTATGACCATCACCATGATCCAACCCAGAACCTTTGTCATCATCCTAAATTAAAAACTCGGTACCTGTCAAGAGGAACTCTATTTCCTCCTCCCCCAACTCTTGGTTAATACCATTCTACTCTGTTTCTACAAATGTCACTATTCTTAGGTAACTCATATAAAGTACCTCACATATTTGTCCTTTTGGGCCTGGCTTATTTTATGTAGTATAATGTCTCTAAGATTAATGCATTCTGTAACATATATCAGAATTCCATTGCTTTTTTTTTAAAAGATTTTATTTATTTATTCATGACAGACCCAGAGAGAGAGAGATGGAGATTCGATTGCTTTTTTTTTTAAAGATTTTATTTATTTATTCATGACAGACCCAGAGAGAAAGAGATATAGGCAGAGGGAGAGAAGCAGGCTCCATGCAGGAAGCCTGAAGTGGGACTCATCCCAGACCCCAGGATCACACCCTGAGCCGAAGGCAGACCTCAACCGCTGAGCCACTCAGGCGTCCCCTCTATTGCTTTTTAAGACTGAATAATATTCCATTGTATGTGTATACCATATTTTGTTTAACTGTTCATCTTTTGATGGAATCTTTGGGTTTTTTCCACATTTTAGCTATTGTGAATAATACTTTTATGAACACTGTTGCACAAATATGTTTTAGTCCCTCCTTTCAACTTTTAGACATATATACCTAGAAGTAGAATTCCTGGATCATATGGTAGTTATTTAAATTTTTTGAGGACCCATCATACGGTTTTCCAGAGTGGCTGTATCATTTTACATTCCCACCAGCGATGCACACAGTCTCCAGATTTTTCATATTTTGGCTCACACTTATACTCTGTTTTTTGTTTTGACTTTTTTAAAGCTTTTATTTATTTATTTATTCATGAAAGACACAGAGAGAGGCAGAGACACAGGCAGGAGGTAGGATCCCTACGAGGGATCCCAGGACCCTGGGATCACCACCTGAGCTGAAGACAGATGCTCAACCACTGAGCCATCCAGGCATCCCTTTTTGTTTATTTAATAATAGCCATCCTAATAGATATAAAGTGCTAGAACATTGTGGATTTTATTTTCATCTTCCTAATGATTACTGATGTTCAGCACCTTTTCAAGTGCTTATTTGCTATTTGTATGTTTTTGGAGAAATGTCTATTCAAGTTTCTTGCCTGTTTTTAATTGGGTTGTTTATTTTGTTGTTGATATGTACTCTTTTTGACTGGCTTCTTTCACTTTGGATGATTAGTTTGTTAATTGCATGATCAATATTTCATTGACTTTAATACTGAGCAGTATTTTATTGTGTAGATGTACCACAGTTTGTTTATCCATTCACTCCTTGGCATGCTCAGAGGTTCTTTTCAGTTTATGGTTTAAAAATATGAACCTTTGCATACAAATCTTTGTGTGTACAAATTTCCATTCCTAGAAATATGTGTAAATATATAGAAATAGAATGATTGATCTGTATTGTAGTTATATACCCGTAACTACAGTTATAGAGAAACTTGAATGTTTACAAGTGAGCGTGTCATTTTATACTCCACCAGCAGTGGTATGTGAGAACCTTACGTACTCCACATCTTTGTCAGCACGTGATTTGGTTAATCTTCAATTTTAGACATTCTGATGATTATACTGATATGATATCATGGTTTTGATTGGAATTTTTCTAATACTTAGACTTGTTTACAGTTTCTATTAATTTTAGAAAAAATGGCCATTGCATCTTCACATACATTTTTCTTTTTCAGATGCTCCAGTTATACATAATTTAGGCTAGTTTAAATTGTGTCCTTGATTACTATTGATAGTGATATCTTTATTTAATTTTTTTTTGTTGTTTTGAATCTTTGGGTCTTTTTTTTTTTATTTGGGAAGTATCTATTGCTATGTTGTCAGACTACTAGTTATTTCTTTCTAATATCTAAATTGTCTAACCTATCACTAATCTCATTCGGTGTATTATATTTTATCTCAGACACTATATTTTTCATTTCTACATGTACAATTTGGGTTTTAATATCTTTCTCTCTATTTAACATGTTCGATTTGACTTTTAGCTTTTTGAGCATATGAAATACAGTTGTAATAACAATTTGTGATTTTTCTCTTTGCTAATTCTAACATCTGTGTCAATTCTGGATAAGTTTGGATTGACTGATTTTATTCCTCATTTTAGATCATAATTTCCTCTTTCTTTGCATGCTAGTGATTTTTAGTTGACTTCAAACAGTGAATTTTATCTAGTGTTGGATATTTTGTGTTTCTTTTTTTTTCTTTTTTACCTTTTCCTGGGATACAGTTACAATATTTGGAAATAATTTGATTCTTTGCACGTATTGCTTTTAATATTTGTTAAGTGAGGTCAGAGCAGCTGTTATTCTAAGGTAAATCATTTCCCACTACTTTGATAACACCCAGCTGAGTACTTTACCCAATGCCTTGTGACTCATTAGACTACAATCAGTTGGGTGAGAATAAGCACTATCCTCAGTCCTTTGTGAGCTCTAAATACTATTGTGTGTGCTATTTTATTTTATTAATATATTTTATTTTTGAGGGCAGTATTAAGTTTACAGAGAAAAAAATACCTTAGAAGGTACTAGTACTAAGATTTTTCACCTTCCTGTCTCCCCACACTGTATAACTTCCAGTTATCACATTCCGCCAGAGCGACACATTTGTTGTAATTGATAAACATACTTTGACACATCATTATCACTTAGAGCCCATAGTTTACATTAGATTTCATTCTTCGTGTTGTATATTGTACAGATTTGGACAAATGTATAATGATGTGTATTTATCATTGGGCTATCATAGTTTTATATTCTAAATATACTCTGTGATATGCATATTTATTTCTCCCTCTCTCCCTAATCCCTGAAAACAGGGATTTTAATGTTTCCATAGTTTTGCCTTTTTGAAGATGTCATATAATTGGAATCACACATGATGTATCCTCAGATTGACTCTTAAACTTAATCATTTTGATTTAAAGTTTATCCATGTCTTTTCATGGTTATTCATCTCATATTTTTTAATATTGAATATATTACATTGTCTGGATGTACCAGAGTTTATTTATCTATTCATTCAAGGATATCTTAGTTATTTTCACATTTTAGGAATTATGAATCAAACTGCTATAAACATTTGCTAGCAGGTTTTTCTTTATGTGTACACAAATTTTCAACTTCTTTGGGAAAATTGTCAAAAGCACAATTACTGTATTATATGATAGGATATGTTTAGTTTGTAAGAAATTTCCCCTCTAGGAAATTTTTCTTTAATATTGCTAGTTTAATTCCATTGTGGTCTGATAGCAGACATGGTAGGATTTTTGTTCTTTTTAATTTATTAACGTATGTTTTAAGACCCAGAGTGTGGTGCATCTTGGTGAGTTCACTGTGTATTCTGTTGTTATTGCATAAAATAGTCTATAAATACCCATTATATCCCACTGATTGATGGTGTTGTTGAATTTAATTATGTCCTTACTGATTTTCTGTCTGCTGGATCTGTACATTTCTGCTAGAGGGTTGTTGAAGTCACCAAGTATAATCATGGATTCATCTATTTCTCCTTGTAGTTCTAATAGGTTTTGTCTCAATGTATTTTGATGTCCTCTTGTTATGTGCAAGATATTGAGGATTGCTGTGTCTTTTTGGAGAATTGACTGCTCTATCACGTAATGCCCCTCCTTACCCCTGATAACTTCCCTGACTTGAAGTCTACTCTATCTGACATTAATATAATTTTTCTGGTTTCTTTTGATTACTGTTAGACTAGTATAGTTTCTTCATCCATTTACTTTTCATTTATATGTACCTTTATATCTAAAGTGGATTTATTTTTTTATAAGATTTTAAAAAATTTCATGAGAGACACACACAGAGAGAGGCAGAGACACAGGCAGAGGGAGAATCAGGCTCCATGCAGGGAGCCTGACATGAAACTTGATTCTGGGTCTCCAGGATTGCCCTGGGCTGAAGGTGGCGCTAAACTGCTGAGCCACCCGGACTACCCTAAAGTGGATTTCTTAAAGACAACATGTAATTGGGTGTTATTTCCAGTCCACTCTGATAAGCTCTTTTAATTGGTACATTTAGATCATATATGTTCAATGAGATTATCAATATAATTTAATTGATATCTACCTTATTAGTTTCTGTTTTCTACTTATTGCCCTTTCTCTATGTTCCTATTTTTGTCTTCCATTATTTTTCTCTGTTTTGTGGTTTCATATAATAATAGAAAATATGTATTAGTTTCTGCCCCCAGATCCTGGAACTGAGCTTTTTCTAACCCTTGTAAATTTCTAAAAGATTAGAGGACTAGGGGCATCTTTTGTTCTATTGATGTGACTCCTAGTGGGTTCTTGGATGGCTCCTGGATGGGAAGCTGGTCACCACAAAGGGCAAGCTATTATTAAAGGCTTAGAATTTTCAGCTTTACCTCCTTCAAAGAGAGGAGAGGGGCCAGACCTTGCCTCATGGTATCTCTTCATCTGGTTGTTCACCTGTATTCTTTATAATATTCTTTAATAAACTAGTAACTATAAACAAGTGGTATTTTTCCCTTGAATTATGTGATCTATTCTGGCAAATTAATAAATACTGAGAAGAGGATCATGAGAAACCCTGATTTGTAACAAAGCTGGGTAGAAGTTGTGGGTAACCTGGGGCCCTATTACTTAAAATTGCCATCTGAAATAGGGTAGAGGCAGTTTTGTGGGAATGAGACTTTAATATGTTGGTTCTGATGTTATCTGTGGGCAGATAGTATTATAACTGAGCTAAATTGTAGGATGCCCAGCTGGCATCACAGATAATTTCTTGGTCGTGTAGGGGAAAACCTTCATACATTTGGTGATCAGAAGTGTCAGAAGTGTGAGTAGTAAAGAAGACTCAAAGGAAAGAAAGTCAAAGGGAAGGCCTGAATTTTTCCTTACAAAAGAAGAAAAAGACAATGTTTTCTAATATAGGCTTTAAGGCAGTGCCAGTGGCTTAGCGGTTTAGCACCGCCTTCAGCCCAGGGCCTGATCCTGGAGACCCGAGATTGAGTCCCGTGTCAGGCTCCCTGCATGGAGCCTGCTTCTCCCTCTGCCTGTGTCTCTGCCTTTATATATATATATCCGTGTCTCTCACAAATAAATAAATAAAATCTTTTAAAAAAATAATATAGGTTTTAACTGAGCTTTTATATTTTATATTATTCCATTTCTTCTTCTTTCTTACCATATGTTATATGTTTTGTTTTTAACTTTTCTTAGAGTTTTGCCTTAGAGTTTGCAATATACATTCATAACTAATCTAAATCCATTTTCAAATAACAAACAAATAATAGTGCTTTATAGGTAATATATCTTATTAAAATCTTCCCTCTCATTCCTAATATCATCACTGTTATTCATTTTGTTTATATATGAGCATATGTAAGCATGCATATGTGTATATAAGCATAATCATTGAATACATTATTACTATTTATTATTTTGAACACTGTTTCCTATTAGACCAATTAATAATAAAATAATTTATTTTCTATTCTATCTATTCTTCACCTTCACTATTCTATCTCTAATTTTCTCTATTTTCTCTTTCTTTTTTCTTTCTTTCTTCCTTTCTTTCTCTTTCTTTCTTTCTTCCTTTCTTTCTTTCTTTCTTTCTTTCTTTCTTTCTTTCTTTCTTTCTTTCTTTCTTTCTTTTCTTTCCTTCTTTCCTTCCTTCATTTTCTTTCTTTCTTTCTCTTTCTTGATCATTTCCTAACCTACATTATTTTCCTTCTCTAAGGAGTTTCTTTTAACATTGCTTACAATAAATGTTTCCTGGCAACAAATCCCAATTTTTATTTGTCTGAAGCAGTCTGTATTTATCTTTCCATTTTGAAAGATAATTTTGTAGGGTACAAGATTCTAGGTTGCTACTTTTGTTTTTTTTTAATTCTTTCCCCACTCTTAACACTTTGTTTTACTCCACTGTCTTCTTGTTTGCATAGTTTTGAGGAGAAATTAGATGTAATTCTTATTTTTGCTTCTCCATAAGTAAAGTATTATTTTTCTTGTGGTTTCTTGCAGAGTTTTATCTTTGGTATTCTGTACTTTGCAAATAGTATCCTAAATGTTATATATTTGGAAATTATCCTAGTTAGTGTTCTCTAAGCTTCTTGGAATCTATGGTTTGACTTCTGACATTAACTTAGGAAAATTCTCAGTCGTTATTGTTACAAATACTTCTTTGACTCTTTTTACCTTTCTTCTCCTTGTGCTATTCCTATTATGCATGTGTTGCGTCTTTTATAGCTGTCCAATAGTTCTTGAATACTCTGTTTTTTTTGTTTTGCTTTGTCTGTTTTTCTTCTTGCTTTTACTTTGAGAGGTTTCTTTTGAGATATCCTTCAGCTCAGAGATTCTTTCCTCAGCTATGTTCAGTCTACTAATAAGCCATTCTAGAGCATTATTCATTTATTTTACAGTGTTTTTGATCTTAAATATTTCTTTTACTTTTTTCTTTGGATTCCCATGTCTAATTATATCGCCCATCTATTTTTTCATGCTACCTACTTTACCCAGTGAAGACCTTACCTTATCTTAATCATAGTTATTTTAAATCTCTGGTCTGAAAATTGCAACACCCTTGCCCTATCTGAGTCTAGTTCTGATGCTTTTCTTGTTTCTTGAAATTGTGTTTTTTGTTTGTTTACTTTTGCTTTTGTTTTTTTATATATCTCATGATTTCTTTTTCTTGATAGCTGGACATGTAATGGGTAATAGGGACTACTATAAATAGGATTTTGACAATGTAGTCATGAGTCAGGAAGAGAAGCATTTTATAATCATATAATTAAGTTTCATTTTTTTTAGTAGGCATTTGCTTCCTAATGTAAACTTCACAAGCATTTCTCAGCCCCAACCATCTCTCCTCTCCACTTGGGTGGGACACCTAAGCTAGATAGCTAGAAGGAGCTGGAGAATGAGGTATTTCAGTTCCTATATATGGAAGGCTAGAATTTAATTAAGCTGAAAATTTCCCTTCTCCCAGGTTAGATAGGCTTTGATAAACAAACCTTAGAGATTTAGGCCCTGGTTAAATAGTTCTTCCTAAAGGCAAATCTTGTTAAGAAAAATACAATGCTTTCTCATTCCCACCATTTGCTTCAACGTGGATGGAACTGGAGGGTATTATGCTGAGTGAAGTAAGTCAGTCGGAGAAGGACAAACATTATATGTTCTCATTCATTTGGGGAATATAAATAATAGTGAAAGGGAAAATAAGGGAAGGGAGAAGAAATGTGTGGGAAATATCAGAAAGGGAGACAGAACGTAAAGACTGCTAACTCTGGGAAACGAACTAGGGGTGGTAGAAGGGGAGGAGGGCGGGGGGTGGGAGTGAATGGGTGACGGGCACTGGGTGTTATTCTGTATGTTAGTAAATTGAACACCAATAAAAAAAAAAAAAAAAAGAAAAATACAATGCCAGATCCCTGGGTGGCGCAGCGGTTTGGCGCCTGCCTTTGGCCCCGGGCACGATCCTGGAGACCCCGGATCGAATCCCACGTCGGGCTCCGGGTGCATGGAGCCTGCTTCTCCCTCTGCCTATGTCTCTGCACCCACCTCTCTCTCTCTCTCTCTGTGACTATCATAAAATTAAAAAAAAAATTAAAAAAAAAGAAAAATACAATGCCATGTTTTACTTAAACATGCTTCCTTTCTCTCTCCTCCTGACAGAAGAATGAGATTTTTTTTCCACCTGATATTCACTTGGAATACTTGTTGAAATGTAAAAAAAGAAAAGAGAAAAAGAAAAAGGAAATCACATAAATATGGGGGCTCCTGAGGACTGAATCCCATGGGAGTTTTTATTTCTCAGACTTGCTCACACTTAATCTCCAGCAACCTGTCAATTACAGTTCAAAGTCTCCTACTCTGACCCTGGTTCTCATGGAGGCTTCTGCTCTAGTGGGCTGTGATTCTCTGTATTTACGTCTATGTCTTTCCAGTTTAGGGGGCAGCAGTTTGCCCTGTAACTTTATTTCTTGTATGAATCTGAAAAGAATTGTAGATTTTTCCATTTTTTAGCTTTCTATTTGTTAGGATAGAGTAGTGGTTCCCAAGCTCCCCACATTCACTATCAGAAACCAGAAATCCCAAGTAATCTTCTCTCTAATCCTTCCAAGTGTTTCTTTCCAGACCTTAAGTAGTTTTCTGACAAGTAAGTATCGTTCAGGACTCTGTGGAGTACTTTAAAGGAGGGCATTATCTGACACCTAGAATCCCATGTGCAATCCTCTCATTGTGTGGCTCTGCCTTCTCTGGTACTCTGCCCTGAAAATTCTAGCCTCCTTGGCCTCCTCCCCTGATGCTCAGACTTATTTTTTAAATTCAAGATGTTTCCTGGTTTCTTTCCAGGTTTGTCTTTTTTGCCTGGAATCTCTGTCAAGGAAACAACGTAGGCAGTTACAGGGCTCCCTTTGTTTTATTCTTTACGCTTAGGAATCTCTGTTCTTTATTTATTGATATTCAATGTCTTCGAAACTGTCTTTTATATGTTCTTCATTTTAAAATTTGTTTCCAATGAGAGGTCATGTCTGATTAATTTTATTCCAATTTGGTCTGAAATAGAAGCCATGCATTCTATAATTGCTATTTACTTCTTTCTTGTTTTTGATTTCCCCTTTCTGAAAAATTTCTATACCTTGATATCTATTTTCTGAAACATGTAAATCATAACAAAATTTGAGTCCATGTCATGTAAATATTTGGATTCTTTCTTTCTTTCTTCTTTCTTTCTTTCTTTCTTTCTTTCTTTCTTTCTTTCTTTCTTTCTTCTCTTTCTTTCTTTCTTTCTTTCTCTTTCTTTCTTTCTTTCTTTCTCTTTCTTTTCTTCTTTCATCTTTTTCTTTCTTTCTTCTCTTTGTACTATTTTGTTGTTGGAATGATAATTTATAATTAAAACCTAGACATTGTGTATAGATAAGTAATAGAGATGCTGCAGGATGCTATAAATCTTCATGGTGATTTAATTTAATGTTTGCTAGCCAGTTAGAGAAGGGGCAGATCACAAACTTCTATCTGGGGTCTAGGTATATAGACCTATAGGGTTTTTATATTTTAATGCATGGTTTAATTTATGATTTTTCCCTACTTTCAGTGTGAAGTCCTTCAGAGTCTCAATTCTGAGCTTAAGTTTTTTATATGAAGGCTTTATTTCCTATGTAGACAAATATTTCTTTGTATATATGTTAGTGTAAGGCTCTCAAAAGCTCTGCTTAGCTTCTCAGCTCTTAGATATGCCTTATTTTTGATATTTAGGCTATCTTCTTGCTTTGCTTAAATATCCATGTCAAACGCCTTCAGGGGAAACATGAAATAGTGTATTGACCTCACTTCTATGTTTTTCCCTAATATCATGAAATAATTGTATTTGTGTGTGCCTGTTTGTGTGCATTTTACACAGATGTCCTATTTGTTTTGTATAGGAGGATTGGCTTGACAAAAATCATAGCTATGAGTGAAGGGCCATAGTACTGTTTTGAATTTCATTTTTTAATCCATTAAGTCTATAATCTTTCAAAGTCACTTAACCTGAAGACATTTTTATTTTCTTATCTTTAAAACAGGGATAGGCTATTTTATAGAGCTAGTGTAAGTATAATGTAAGATTTTTTTTGAAAATACCAAGTAAGCTAAAATTTTCTGTAAAACATGATCACCAATTATATGTAATATTATATATTTATAACATTTATAATAATAATAATGATAATAGACTGATATAAAAACAACTAGCCACACCTGTTGCATATGAACTACACTATACATCAAGTATTAAGATTTTTACTTGTAATCCTCAGAATAAATAGATAATACAGTTATTTTATTTTCTTTGTAAGGAACCATTGAATGTAATTTTTCTTTTTAAAACTTATTTTAGATTGAGCATTTTTTCAGAACTCTAACCTCATTATTGTAAAAATAAGGCTCAGTAGAGAAAATACAGATATTTCCACATTCTGCTTTTTTGGATTCTTATTGTGATTTTGAATTCTTGAGAGATGAGACCTTGTTTAAGCACTTAATCCTCTCTGAACCTAATTTATTTCACCTAAAGAATAGGGGAGATACTGCTTTTTTTATAGGATTATGGAGTAAGATAATGTATGAAAAGCCCCCTACCAATACTGAAGATATAGTTGTCATTCAGAATTGCTGCCAATGCTTAGCATCTGATTTTATATAAATATTTTCATAGCCATTTGAATTCACACAGGACAGCAGGCTACTTTTTTTATCTAGAATCCCACAGAACTTGTTGAAATAAGTTAATATTGGTGATAAACTAATACTTTGCTTTTAATTTGTGTGACATGACTTTTGAACATGAATTGGTTCTACTTGCAGTACCTCAATAAAACATGGTATTTTGTCCTCTCAATTCATCCTTTCACCTGAATAATTTGTATAATTCTCTTATGAACAATTTTAACTATAACCTGATCAAGAAAGCTTTCTCCAAAGCAACAGCATGAGCTGGAAAATGTCTCATTCTTAATTAATTGCATCAAGTATTAAAATTGAATTGCTTTCTTAAATGTCTCTATTCCGGTCTACTTCCCACTAGAAAGTACTCCTCCTCATAACGAAAGATTATATATTTTTCATTCCTGAATTCTCAAAGCTTAGCTCAAAGCTTGACATGTGGCAAGTGCTCTAGAAATATTTATTTCAGAAATAAATTTTAAAAAGAATGAATGAATCTATGAATGCTACAGTCTTATCTGTTGTTATAACTTTGAAAGAAGCTAATCTAATTTATGTGAAGCAAATTGAACTAAAACCAGTGGTTTCTAATGCTTCTTGCACTTTAGATCTTTTGGGGAGTGTTTAAAATATGAAATGTCTTGAGATTCTCCCCAGAGATTCTAGTTTACTTGGCTTGGGAGGCATGAGTTCTGAAATTCGAATTTTTGAAAAGCTTCCTAGGAAATTACAAGTGTTATCATGTTTCAGAAGCTTTCTATTAAATCCTTCTTCTCCAGTAAGGAATCCTAGACATTTATGATTAATTAACATATATCTTTATTCATTTTTCTTTTTTTCAAGTTTTTATTCAAATTCCAGTTGGTAACATACAGTGTAATATTAGTTTGAGGTGTAGAATTTTGTAATTCACTACTTACATACAATACCTGGTGCTCATTACAAGTGAGCTCCTTAATTCCCATCATTTTTTTTTTTTTTTTTTTTTTTACCCAACCTCCTACCCACCTCCCTCTAGTAACTATCAGTGTGTTCTTTATAGTTGAGTCCACTTTCTGGTTTGCCTCAAAGTGATAAAACTAGATCTATGATGTAGCTAATTGCTCTAGTAGGTATTTACCTGAAGGATGCAAACATTCTGATTCAAAGGGACACAAGAAACCTGACGTTTATAGCAGCTTTATCAATAATAACCAAATTATGGAAAAAGCCCAAGTGTCCCTTGACTGATGAATGGATAAAGATGATGTGATATATACATATATATGTATATATATATATATGAATATTACTCAGCCATAAAAAAGAATTAAATCTTGCCATTTGCCATTTGCAACAAAGTGGTTGGAGCTAGAAAACATGCCAAGTGAAATAAGTCAATCAGAGAAAGACAAATACTATATGATTTCACTCATATGTGAAATTTAAGAAACAAAGTAAATGAACATATCGGGGATAAAAGAGAGGCAAACCCTATATTTTGATTTTCAAATTTTTATAGGAAGTTACAAATAGAATATAGAAAAGCAGAAGTAAATATGGAATTGGTTAAAATATAAATAGGAGTTTTACACGTGAATGACATTTATTGGATTTTCTGAAGCAAACTTTTAGACACACCTGGAGTATAAAAGAACTTTTTATGATTTGAAAATGTACTTAAATCTAAATGTTTACCCATATGCAAACATAACATTTCACTCAGTTATTGTAGGAATACAAATTTTATTAAACCAAAATTGTTTAGGAAGATCTACAATATTCCCCATGAATGCTAGAATGAATGTGGGTTTTATTATTAAGGGATTACAATTTGAACCCTGGATCGACTACTGTAGATTTTATTAATGGGAGGGGAAAAGCTCCTTTTATGTCTCAGCCCAAGTTTCTCCGTGTATAAAATCAAGGGTATTATGAAAGACATATTTTTCACCTGTCTTGGAAAAGCTACCTTCATAGATCCATGTGACCAGTTGCTCAATATTGAGTTTCCTGAGAAGCAGATCCTGAGATAGAATTTGCAGGATATTTATTAGGTCATATCCTTGAGGAGGGAAAGAAAAAAGATTTGATAGAGTCAAATGAGGTAGGATGCCTGATGACAGCCCCAGCCAACTGCATGGGAAGCTCTATAATAAAATGACCATCAGTTATCCTTCTGTTGAGTTAAAAAGTTCTGGTTTTTACACCATGGGTTAGTTAACACACACACACACACACACACACACACACACACACACACACACACACTTTATGTCATGTATCTCATCCAGGTCCTGGCTTATTAAAAAAATTTGTATCTATTTAATAAATGAGTACAAATGAGTACACTGGTACTTAAATTCTTAAATTCTCATCTCAAATAATGTTGCTTTAGGAATATTCTTTTTACCACATGATTTATCAGAGGTGACATCTCTGTCGTATCACTTCCTTTTATTACTGCACCAAAATAACAACTAAATGTTTCACATAGAGTATACTATGTGCCCTAATATTCTAAGGAATTTTAATATATTAACTCATTTGTTCTTCATAATAATCATGCATATAATGCAATATTATTTTACCTTTATATTATACATGAGGAAATTGAAGAACTGACTAAAATCCTGCAATTGGATTGTGGCTAGTTTAAATTCAGATAGTGTAGTAATTGCAGCAATTGTGCCTTTGACCACTGTGATTTCCTGACACCTCACAACTGGTGTAACCATTGGGAAATAGTCTGATCTCCTAGGCAAGATAGTAAATTCCTAGAGGAAAGGAAGAATATTGTGTTCTTTTTTTTTTTTTTTTGTAATCACATGGATGTAGATCTTGAGGATTCCTTAAAATGTACTGCAAATTTTAGAGTTAAGGGTGGGAAGAAGGAAAAAAAAAAGAAAAAGAAAGAAAGAGGGAAAGGAAGAATGTATTAAAATGTAATATATAGGGAGAAAGAGAAAGTTCTTTTGAGATTTTGAGAAATGTTTTCTCAAAACCTACAAAGTTAAACATGTAATCAAGATGATAATTTTATTGAAACTGAAAGATCAATAGGTCCATTTAAATAGCTAGACACTAGAGTGCTTAATTTGAATACATAAATGGATTTTTTTAGTGATAATATCAGATGTCTATCGCCACTCCAGCTTCCGTTGTTAATTTCTCTTTTGCCCATATGTTTCCAGACTAGAGTACAGCTTTGCTAAGATAATGTTTCTCATTTAGCCTTGGGGTGGGCATTCCATCCTGTCTGAATGGCATCCTGATAGCCGCAAGTACCTTGGGAAGAAATCCTATCACTGAATTCACCAGGGCATATTAACAGATAAGGTAAATTCTAGATGTGGTAATTAACACAATCACTCATTTAGAGAAATACTTCATTTAAAAATCCTTTGAGTCCTTTAGTCCTAAGATATGATTATCAAATCCTTGCTTATATTACTACCTACCAACTTATGAGTTCTTATCCAAATAGCTCTTGACACTTTGTAGAAGGAAATGATGAGGTTTTAAAAAATGCACAGGGAATAGCTCACTTTACTACAATGACTCTTTCCCCCTAAGGAGAATGTTTCCCATTGAGCAATGGGAACTATGATGTTTATCCTCCTTTTGTATTAGTGATCTACTCTTACAAGAATTATAAGAAAACAGGCTAGCTGAAAATAAATTGGAAGACTGATTATGACAGGCAAAGGGCAAAGTAAGAAAAATGATAATCAAAAGAGATATGCATTGTATTCATTCAATCAACAAATACTTTGTGATTCTGTGTTCCAAGTACTATCCTAGAAGCTAGAGGTGCAACTGTGAAGAGAGAATTGTTGAGTTACTAACCTTCATGGCTAGGACTATCCTTGAGAGGGATGGATGAAATGTAGGGAGGAGATCTATTTGTCAGAGTTCATTCACTGTTTATGACTCTTGGCTGAAAAAAAACTTTCAAAGCATTTCTTACAGAAGCTGTGTGGAAATGAGTTAAATCACTTGATTTCAAATGTGTGCATGCATCAGACTCACTGAGAGGTCCTGTGAAATCAGCAGTTGCTAGGTCCAATATGACATTTCTGTTTCAGTAGGACTGCTACAGGACTGGAAAAAAAATTGTACCTCTGACAAATTCACAGGTGTTGCTGATGCTGCTGGTCTGAGGTCAACTCTGGGACTCACTGAATGGGATAGTAGAACTCAAGGCAATAATCCCAGTTGGAAGGCCATTGCACAGGGTAGAATATTCTTTCAGAAGAGCTAAGACTTCATTAAGAGCTAGATTTAAACTTGGCTCCACTTCTTACTAAGATTTTGCTTTTATGCAAGTCCTCTAAACTGAAAGACCAAAACAAATATAACACTATTAAGAACATAAGAACATAAGATACATTAGTTAAGCAGGAAAATAGCATTCTCAAGATCTAGTGGGAGCCTGATTCCTCGTTAAGAATTCTGGAAACCAGAGTTGAAGAAGCATAGGGTCTCAGAGCAGACCTGAAGAAGGCCTTCCACATGTCCTCTGTAAGTTACTTTCAGGATCTTCAAGTTTTTTTTTTTTTTTTTCTTATCTGCTCTGCACCAGCATGATCCAAATCCGTCACCTTGCTCACAAGGTTGATGCAATGCAGACTAATTGAGTACTGTATCTATTTTGCTCTATTTCAATCTGTTTTTTTTTTTTTTTTCATGATGTAGTCAAAGTGACCTATCTCAAAATGCAAATGATCAGCATCAACCCTTTTGGAAAGATTTAATTGGCTCCCATGACACTTGGGCTGTGGCTTCACAGTTCTTTCTCTAACTGACTTATTTCTAACTCCATCCATGTCACTGTAAATGACAAGATTTCAGTCCTTTGATGGCTGAGTAATATTCCTGTGTGTATCTATTCAGTAACAATTGGGCATTAGGAAATGGTTGTTTTGGAATTCATGTTTTAGGAGGTGAAAGTTGAAACAATAGAGGACAATGTAGAGTGGAAGCCTGGGGGTGGGAGATGGGGAAAATCCATAAAGGTTAATCCAAGGATGAAGAAACAGAAAAAAGGACCTTCAGGGACAACTGAGAAAGAACAAGAGGACTTTATATCACATGTGTGTCTTAGGATCTAAGGGAAGAGTATGTTTTAATAGAAAGGGAGTCATCATCAGAGTTCAAGTTCATGAAGAGGTTACTTATCATTTATGTTTCTGTATTTGTGTTTGCCTATGGAATAGAATTTTTTTTTTTCTGTCCAGCAGCCTTTATCCCTTTCGGTAAAAATGAAATACTTTAGGAAATTGTGGCCTCTCTATTTCACATGATTCTCATGGATCTGCTGACATCAGGCTCTCGTTCCTTTCCCACTGGTGGGCATAGGACCTTCACTTGGTCATCCTCCAATTTAATAATCTATGTTTTTAGCCACAGAGTATATTCCAGGAATAAACATGTCTATTAAGCTGAGCTAATTAGAGTTCTTTTCTGAAATTTGTATAAGGACCCTGGGGTAGGGGATATGCTTTCTACAGTGGTTTCCAATTGAAATAAAGTAATCTTGAACTTGCTGCAGCCCAGCCAGTCCTGTCCACCCTCCATTCCTCCACTACTTCCAATACCACCTTGAGAAAACCTGCTTACATAAGGAGAAATGACACCAACAAGCAAAGGAGAAGCAGAGAGTGAGAGTATCTGGACAAGTGATGATGAGAAAAAAAAAATGGCACTCTGTAGAGACAGTGACAACAACTGTACCCTCAGCCTTTTGGTTACATGAGTCAATCAGTTCCTCTTTGCCTCTGCCAGTTTTACTAGGGTCTTTGTCATTTGCGATTGATTCACAGTGTACTTTCCTTCCTCAGGAAAACCTTCTCTGACCCTGAAACCAGATCTAGATGCTCAGTTGCTTTTTCTTGTCTATTGTGGACACTCTTCAAGCACTGTCCCCTTTCTGCTTCATTCACAAAGTGGATTCCTCACACTGAGCGTCTTTGAGTTTCTTGCCTATGAACTTATTTCTCCACCCCAACCCCACTGTATTTACTTCTATAGTACACCTATTGAGAAATCCCTCTATGCTAACTCCCTCCAACTCCATACCCACTGAGTCTTTCTGCACCTGGACACGATCACTGGTGTCTGACTCCTTGTGCTGCCCCCTGCACAAAAACACTTATGAGAGGCTTCTCATGACCAGCTCAGGGCTCCTTCTCTATGAACTGTGATATTCAGCCTAATAGCTTTTACTGTAATTATTAGGGCAAATATGTTTCTCTCAATTTTACGTGAAGTATACAAATCTGTGGAAATTATTTGACTCACTAAAATATTGTACAATGTAAAATAGAACACGGATTTTTCTTACAGACCAATGTTCTTTTCCCCTCATTTTTACTCAATTTACCATCTTTCTTTTTCTGTTTCCTTAAGTATATTTACACAGAACTACAATTAGCTAATTACAATAGGAGCCCAGTAGATAATATAAAAACTCTATCTTCAATTCTTGCTTTTAAGAATCTTCTGCTGTTGCATTATCAGCTATGGAAAGAGTCAAATGTCCATTGACTGATGAATGGATAAAGATGTCATAAAGACATCTTTATATGTATATGTATAGATACATGCAAGAATATTACTCAGCCATCAAAAGACTGAAATCTTGCCATTTACAATGACATAGATGGAGTTGGAGGGTATTATGCCAAGTGAAATAAGTCAGAGAAAGACAAATACCATATGATTTCACTCACATATGGATTTTAAGAAATAAAACATGAACATACAGGAAGGAAAAACAGAGAGAGGGAAGCAAATCCTATGAGACTCTTAGTGACAGAGAACAAACTGAGGGTTGATGGAGAAAGGTGGATGAGTGATGGACTAAATGGGTGATGAGTATTAAGGAGGAAACTTGTGATGAACACTGGGTGATATATGTAAGTGATAAGTCACTAAATCCTACTCCTGAAATCAATATTACACACTATATGTTAACTAACTAGAATTTAAATGAAAATTTTAAAAAATTAAAATCTTTTGCTGTCATTGATGGAGTACATGGTTTTCTTTTGTGGTATATATATATATGGTTTATATATATATATATAAAATAAATGAGGATTGTTTCAGTCATGGAAGACTTCCTGAAGGAAGTTGTGTTTCAATAAGGCCTTTAAAAGTGTCCAAGAAGGAAAGGAGATATAATCGTATTAATGGGAACCATATCTTACTGACAGGCCCGACTTGACCAAGTAGGAAATCTCTTCATCAGGTGGAGGTAATTTCCCTCTATTCCTAATATGTTAAGAGTTTTTAACATAAATGGGAGGTGGATTTTGTTAAATACTTTCCTGTGTCAATTGATGAGATGATATGACTTTTCTTCTTTATCTTGTTAATATGGTGGTTTACATTGATTTACTGTCAAATGTTAACCATTGTATATCTGGAAAAAGTCCCACTTAGACCTAAGGTATAATTCCTCTTATACATTGATAGATTCATTTGCTAATATTTTATTGAGGGTTTTAGGATTTTAGTTCCTTGGAGATATTGGTCTGTAGTTTCCCTTTTTAGGAAAGGTTTGCCTTTTCAGGCTTTTTGTATGAGGGTAATGTTGGTCTTATGAAATGAATTGGGAAGCATTTTGTCTTAATATTTTTCTGGAATATATTTTGTGAAAATTTTCTTCAAATGTTTGGTAGAATTTTCAAGTTAAACTATATATTCTTGGAGATTTCTTTTTCTGCAGATTTAATTTCCTTATTGGTTATAAAACTATTCAGATTATGGCACTTTGGTTTTTTGAGGACTTCATTTATGTCTGCTAAATTGTCAGTTTATTAGCATAAAGTTGTGTGTAGTGTTCCCTCACTGTCTTTACTCCTACAAGATCTGTGTTACTATCTCATTTCACTTCTAATATTGCTCATTCAAAACTTATCTTGTTTTTGTCAGCCTTGCTTATGGTTTATCTGTTTTATTATTTTTTTAAAAAAATCATCTTGTTTCATAGATTTTCTTCATTGTTTACCCGGTTTCAATTTCATTCATTTTTGTTCTAATTTTTTAAAAGATTGTATTTATTTTTAAGAGATATATATAGAGAAAAATATTGGTAAGTTTCCTGAATGTTATCTGTTAAATTCATTTCTAGTTTAACTTTATTTCGGTCCAAGGATGTACTTTGTCTGATATCAAATCTTTTAAAGTTTTTTTTTTTTTTTTTTTTTAATGACTAAGGTGTTTTTTGTTTGTTTGGGTTTTTTTAAAAATGATCTGTCATGGTGAATGTCACATGCACTTGGAAAGAATGTGTATTCTGTTGTTGGGTGAAGTATTCTATAAATGTCAGTTAGGTCATATTGATGGATAGTGTTGTCAGGTATTAAATATCCTTGCTAATCTCGGTATACTTGTTTTATCACTTACTTAGAGGGGATTATTTATGTCTATAGCTGTAATGGAGAATTCTTCTATTTTTTCTTTTAGTTTGATGTATTTCTGCTTCAAATATTTTGAAACTGTGCTTAAGGGGCCTACAAATTTACAATGGGCATGTCTTCTTAAAGAATTTACCTCCCTTATCATTATGTAAAGCCTCTGTTTATCTCTTATATTATTCCTTATTCTGAATTCTATTTTGTCTGATAGTCATATAGTTACTACAGATTTATTTCTTTTTTTAAATAAATTAATTTTTTAAATAAATTAATTTTTTATTGGTGTTCAATTTACCAACATACAGAATAACACCCAGTGCTCATCAAAACCACAGTGAGATACCACCTCACACCAGTGAGAATGGGGAAAATTAACAAGGCAGGAAACCACAAACATTAGAGAGGATGCGGAGAAAAGGGAACCCTCTTACACTGTTTGTGGGAACGTGAACTGGTGCAGCCACTCTGGAAAATTGTGTGGAGGTTCCTCAAGAAGTTCAAAATAGACCTGCCCTACGACTCAGTAATTGCACTGTTGAGGATTTACCCCAAAGATACAGATGCAATGAAACGCCGGGACACCTGCACCCCGATGTTTCTAGCAGCAATGTCCACAATAGCCAAACTGTGGAAAGAGCCTCGGTGTCCATCGAAAGATGAATGGATAAAGAAGATGTGGTTTATGTATACAATGGAATATTACTCAGCTATTAGAAATGACAAATACCCACCATTTGCCTCAACGTGTATGGAACTGGAGGGTATTATGCTGAGTGAAATAAGTCAGTTGGAGAAGGACTAACATTATATGGTCTCATGCATTTGGGGAATATAAGAAATAGTGAAAGGGAATAAAGGGGAAAGGAAAAAAAATGTTGGAAAATATCACAAAGGAAGACAGAACATGAAAGACTCCTAACTCTCTGGGAAACGAACTAGGGGTGGTGGAAGGGGAGGTGGGCAGGGGTGGAGGTGACTCGGTGGCGGGCACTGAAGTGGGCACTTGACGGGATGAGCACTGGGTGTTATTCTGTATGTTGACAAATTGAATGCCAATAAAAAATAAATTTATTAAAAAAGAAAAGATGAAAAGCTACTGAACATTAGAATGCCATGCTTCAGTTCCAGGGAGTTTATTTCAGGTCTCTTTCTTTGTATATCCTTGAATTACTGAGAATAGAAAGGTAAGTGTTAATATTCACTAAACATTACTGGACCAGTGCTCCAGTGACTGGAGGAGAGAAAACACCGACTGAAGCTATGTCAATGTTCTGCTACTAGGCTTATCACACGATTCTATTTACAACTGTAGCAAAAAGGAAATCACATTAAAAATATCTTGAAATTCAAATTTAAGTAATATACAATGTTATATTAGTTTCAGGTGTACAGCATAGTGATTCAGCACTTCTGTACATCACCCAGTTCTAAGCACAACAGATGCTTAATCACCATCATTTATTTCATCCATCCCCTCCTCACAACCCCACTGGTAACTGTCAGTTTATTCTCTATAGTTAAGAGTCCATTCTTTGATTTGTCTCTTTTTTCTTTGTTCGCTTGTTTCATTTTTAAATTTCACATATGAGTGAAACCATTTGGTGTGTCTTTCTCTGACTTACTTATTTTACTTAGCATATATATTCTCTAGATTCATCCATGCTGCTGCAGATAGCAAGATTTAATTGTTTTTTGTTTTTTTTGTGGAAATCACATTTTTGAAGGGGTGTAGTCAAGGACTGACATTTCTCAGATGTGATGTGCAGGCCACCACCTGTCTCACCCCATCTCTTAACTCCACTCCAAAACACGTGTCTTAAGAATCTGTGACTGGTTTGAAATGCCATCGGTGAGACATTTATTTTGGGTTAAATTACCCAAACCCAAACTTAAGAGAACAGTAATTCTCTTAAGTATAATTCTTCAAGATAACCCTGGTAGCAAACGACCTTAGATAAGTAGTCAATTAGATGTTAATTTTTTTATGAGCTGGGATCACGTCTTAGACTGTACTGTGCCTTTTTGTCTCTTCAGTATCCTTGGCTCTCAAGTACTTCCTTGGGCTCTGAGGGCAAGACATAGAGGGATTGAGTATACTTTATAGGGCGTGGAAGATGAATAAGTTAGGAATCTGTGCCAAAGGAAGGCAGATCTGGGTTAGAGGCTTTAGAAGGCTGGGATTAGAAGGTCTATGAAGCCAAGGATAGATGCAGTGAAGGTAATGGGAGCCCACAGACAGCAGGGCATGGATGCTATAGGGGAGTGAGAGGTAGAAGCAGGGGCAAGACAACGGAAGGAGAAACAATTATTCTGAAGCTGGCCACAATATGTTAGGTTCATAGATAGTCTAAAATAAAAATCAATGTTTGCTAATTTGGCACATTAACTACTCTCCCCTACCTGTTGTTCAAGGCTGAAAGCTTCCTGACAAGTCATTACTGATTCAAATGAGGCTTAAGGATTTGCTTCCCATAATCTGTTCATTTTATTTTTTTAAAGATTTATTGATTGATTGATTTGCCAAATGCTCTGTTTATTGGTCTGTTAACACTGAAGAGTATAGTTTCTGAGCCAAAAAAAAAAAGAAAAAAAAGAAAAGAAAAGGAAGCCCATACAAACTTTGTTTCTCACAAAACCACTGAGTCACTAAGGCAGGCACACAATGGCCACCATGCTTGGTGGCAGCCAAGGACTCACAGACAAAGGGGATAGACAGTGTGGTAGCTGGCCCCGAGAGAGATTGTGCAGTGCCCAAGAAAGGGTGGCTGGGGAGACTGTGCTGGATGCAACAGAGATGCTGGGTCCCTTCCTTGTTTCTCAAATGCCTCAAGTCTCCAGACCCAGGTGACTACTGGACAGGACCTTGCCCCTGTGGCATTGTGGCCTCCTGGCCCCAGGGTAAAGCCTTAGCCTCTTGTGTTGAAGGGTAGAGGGGAAGTGGGGATGACAGAGCAAGCAGCATGCCTAGGAGGTAGGCCTTTCTTAGCATCCCTATAAGTAAAGCTCTTCCAGAAGGATTTCTGGGTCAGTAGGCCTCTCCACACCTTGAGAAGCACTTAGCAGGCAGAAGGCATGTTCCTCTCTGAGCAAGGAAGGGAGCTCAACGATCAGGTCTCAATCCTAAGACCCTGGGATCATAACCTGAGTCTATCACAGATGTTTAACCAACTAAGTCACCCAGGCGTCCCCTATCTTCTGTTTAAAATGTCTTCTTCTCTGTCATTTCTGTGTTTTACTCCTTCCTTAATTCAATATTTTTGAGCAACTTCTATGTTTAGGCACTTATATAGGAATGTAGAATGAATAACAGACAAGATTCTTGCCCTCCTCATGTTAACAATCCAAAGAGGGAAATAGGTAAACAAATATATCAATAATTCCCTTTCTGCTCTAACTTATGCAGCTTGTAGTTTGTATGAGGTCTTCTCAAACTTTAGCATGTGTAGAAAGGATGGATTGCGACCAGACTTCCAGAAGTGTGCAGATCTATTGCTGGGCCTGGGGAATGAGATGCCTAATAAGCTTCAAGGTGGTAGTGATGCTGAATGTTGGTCAGCTGACTACATTCTGAGGGAAATAAAGATGAATGATGAAGTATATTAGTTGGAACTCTGTATTGCAAGAAATAAAGATCCATTAATTAATTAGCATAAGATTATGGAAGAACTTCCTGAAGCAGATCTGAGAGTTTACGGTCAAATACTTACATCTCTCCAGAAGTTTCTTTTTTCTTCTTCCACTTCTACTTAGTTCTGTTTGTGTTCTCCAGACACTTTTCCATTACCGGGTGAATTGGCCTCTGATAACTCTGGATTTTCATCTTCTCCTTTTAATGTCTCCAATAGAGACATCTGTACATCAGCCCCAAGGAAAATCTTTAATCAATGATGGCCTGAAGTTCATGAAATTTGGAGTCTTTGTTAATCTCAAGGGCATGGACCATGCCAAGTACCAGAGTGGCAGGATCTAATATCAGAAGTGGAAGAGAAAAGGCTGTAAGATTTAAAGCAACAGTCCCCACAGGTCTGTAAAAGAGTTCCTTGTAGTTGATGAATGTTCTAATGAGGCAAATGCAGGGTGCTTAGTGAGTACTTAGGAATATCATTGACCAGAGAAGCTTCATGAAGAAAGTGACGTTTAAAACAGAACACTCAGGTGTGCCTAGGTGGCTCAGTTGGTTGAGGAGCCAACTCTTGGTTTCAGCTCAGGTCATCATCCCAGGGTTGTGAAATTGAGCACTGTGTTAGACTCTGCACTCAGTGGAGAATCTGCTTGAGAATTCTCTTTCTCTCTGCCTCTACCAGTCCCCCTGCTCATGTTCACTCTCTTTCTCTGAAATAAATAAATCTTTAAACAAAATAAAACTGAGGCCACACAGATAAGTAAGTGTTAGATATGTGGAGAAAAGTAAGACTATTCACAACTAAGACAAAGAGATGACTGCATGGAGTCCATCTGCCAGAGGTGGGAGGAAGTGAGGAGAGAGTGAGACAGAGAATGAACATAAGAGACAGACAGACAGACAGACAGACAGACAGACAGAAGGAGTCAGAGTGCAAAGGCGAGAGAGAAGGAAGACTGTATGACTCCGGCTGGAACTTAATAGATTCATCTCATTGACTACTTCAGGGTTGGAGGGGGCATTTTGATTGCAGCTATCCTGGAACTAATAAGAATCATCTGGATTTATGGAGAAAGCAGATTCACTGAAGATGAAGAAATGATGGTTGAAGCAGAGGTAGGAATTCTGGCTATGGTGGAGAGCCTGCTGTTTTTTCATTATGCCTACCTTTTGATTATAAATTTTATCTGGTCATTAGTGAAATTTCAAAAACCTGATTATGCCCAAATCATACATGCTAGCTATGGGGTTGCTCTAGGCTAATATGATTATTTCTTTTTGCAATATTTGCATTCCAATTGTGGTTATCACAGAAATAATTCAGGCTAAAAGAAACTTCTTTCGAGGCATTGTAATCTGCTTCAGGTCAAGCTTCTAACTGTTCAAATCTGAATGAACATCGTGGAGTGAGATATGAGGCGATAGGGGAACCTGAAAAGAAGACTGGTCATGGAATACTTATTGTTATTGCCAGTAGAGGCCAGAAGGAAATCTCATTTTATGCCACAATCAAAGCTGGATTAAAGGCCTAATTAGGAAGAGTACTCACACACACACACACACACACACACACACACACACACACACACACATTTTCTTCTTTAATGAAAGAAAATACAGAACATCATTTTGACATTTTATAGAAAACTTTGAAAGCATGAAGTATAAGTAAAAATTATGAATTTGAGCACATTGAAATTAAAAATTTTGGTGATTAAATGTATTAACTGGACAGACACACATGTACAACCATGCGCACATACATTTTGGGCTCAGATGTAAAGGTTTCAATAAATATTTCTTGGCTCTGTTTAAATTACCATATCAGTCAATTCTAGGCCTTATTTATTTATTTATTTGCTTATTTTCTACCCTTCATCCTTATTCTGCATTCTTATCCCCTATATCTCATCTAAAAAAAATAATTCTAAAGTGTTAGTGTATATATTTTGCTTTTTTAACTGTTCATGATTTCATATAGTTTTATTAAATTCTTAAAACCTTGTTTAAATACTATTATATTATACATTTTAGATTCATTGTTTTGACATTTTTTTTTCTACCAGCTATGTGACATCAAGTTCTATCCATGTTTCTTTGTGTATAATTAAACTTTTTGTACTCCTGATGTTCCATCATGACCTGTACCCCATCGTATTGATCTCACTAAATTCAGATTAGGAAGTTCAATGAATAACAAAAACAAGAAAATAACATTTAAAAAGTGTACTCCGGGATACATTATGTTGAAACTGCAGAACACCAAAGAAAGTGAATATTTAAAAGCAACCATAGACAAAAAAATCGATCAACCACAGAAGAACATTACTTAGCATGACCCAATTCATTAAAATCAACTATTAAAGCCAAAGAACAGTGAAATATTATCTTTAATGTACTGAAATTAATAAATCTTTCCCTAGAATACTATACTCTGAATAGTTTTCATGAATGAGGATGAAGGAAGATAATTTTGAGGGAAAAAAATCTTTAAACAAATGTTTTATAAGAGAATTCTAAATGGCATATATTAGGCAGAAATAAAAGAATTACAGATAAAAGCTGGAATTTGAAATGAAGTATGAAGATTTATATTACTTAATATGTTGTTAATATTCATTAATATGCAGTTAATATATACTCTAAGCACTTATGGATGTATTAGAAATGGTAATGTTAATTGTGTGTGATAAGTCAGGGAACATGACAGGGTGGAAGTTAAAAAAACCCAGTAGCTTGGAAATCAATACAATTTCAGGTGAAAGGGAAAATGAAAGTTAAAATATTTCATGACTCTTTTGGGGGAGAATAAGAATTTTGCTTAACTTTATTACTGTATTTGATATTTATTTTTAAAAGTTCAGATTCTCTGCTAAAAGAATAAGAATATGTAATTTCCAAACCAGTAAAGAAAATAAGAAAAAATGAGCATATCAGTTTGTTCTTTGTATTTATGAGTCTATTTTTGTTTTGTATTATTGTTTTGTATTATTTAATCTTTTAGATTCCACATATAAGTGAAGTCATATAGCATTTGTCTTTCTCTGACTTATGTCACTTAGCATGATACCCTTTAGAAGGGAGGGAGGTGGTGGAATGGGTGAAATAGGTAAAGGGGATTAAAAGGTACAAGCTTCCAGTTATAAAAAACAAATTATTCATGGGGATATTAAGTACAGCATAGGGAATATAGTCAGTAATGCTGCGATGACATGGTATGGTGACAGTGACTACACTTATGGTGAGCACTGAGTCATGCTGGGGGTTGTTGAGTCACTGTGTTGTACAGCTGCAACTAGTATAAAATTATGTGTCAACTCCAATAATTAAGGAAGAAGAAAGAGTAAGGTTAAATAAAAGAAGCTTGTAACAATTCTAAAAAGAAAATAGGTGTAGAGAAAAGTCTGTAAACTAAGTGGACATAAACATATATAAAATGGTGCACACAACACTGGAAAACATACTTCTTTATAAACATATGGTAAATATTTAAAAAAAAACTTCCATACGTTAGATAAAATTTAGTGACTCTACACATTTTAAAGACTGGTGTATGAACCACATTCTCTGAATACAATGCCTTTAAGTTATGAATAAGCAATTAAAAGAAAACTGGAAAAAGATAAGCCATATATTTAGAAATGTAAAAGCAAAATTCTAAAAACTCATAAATCAAATGGGAAATTAGAAACCATTCTTTTTTTTTAAGAAACCATTCTGAACCAAATGAAATGGAAAATACTATCATCAGAACTAGTGAAAAAAGTGAGAAGCTCTGCTTAGAGGGATTAGTAGTTTGTCTTCTAAATGGGAAGATGTTGGAAATCAAAAGCTAGGACAAATAGACTAATAAAATAGAAGCAAATATTAAAGATGAGAGTCAAATTAATATGGAAAAATTACGAGGAGAATAATAAAGGCAAAAACTGGTCTTTTGAAAAGATTAGTGAAAGGTAGAAACCTCTGGCAAGATTGAATAAGAAAGAAAAGACTAAAGGCACAAATAGCCAAGTGAATGCAAAGAGAGACATTACTATAGATTTTACAGTGTCAGAGAATATTGTAATAATCTGAAAATTTTACTCAATAAACTCTTAGAAATGCAATTTATCAGAAGTAACACCAAAGTAATAGAAAATCTATTTTAAAAACTATTTAAAAATGGAATTAACAAGTTAAAACCTTCCCACAAAGAAATCCTAGGACCAGAATTCTGGGACTCACTGGTAAATTCTATAATATGTTTAAGAAAGAATGTTGTCAATCCTACATAAAGTTGTCTGAAAAATGGGAAAAAATTTCCAACTCATTTTAAAGGGTGTACATTATGTTGATTCCAAAATCAGGAAGAAAATTAAAGTCAACTCACTTAGGAGTATATTTCCAAAAAATATCACATAAAATATTAGCAGGTAGCTCAGTCAAGCTGAATTTATCCAGAAAAACTGAGATTATTATTAGAAAAATGGTTGTTATAATTTATCATAGGGTCAACAGGGAGCTTCCTCAGCCTCCCAAGCACCACCTTGAGGGAAGTGAAAACCCCCAGTTGTATTGGTCATAAGCAGTTTCACTACACTCACACAAAGAAATAAGGTCACAAGGCTTATTACTTCCAGATCCCAGAACTGAGGTGCCCTGAGCCAGGGGGAAGGGCAATCTTCCCTCCCAGGTCACAAGTAAGCAGGAGATAGAGAGCAGGGAGCAAGCACCTGCTACATATAAGGTGGTTGGGTCAGAGCCTATGGCTGTTTTCTCATCAAAGTGTGTCTGTAAGGGTGTTTTTGAATGAGAATAACATTTGAATCCATGGACTGAGTAAAGCAGAATTTCTTTTCTAAAGTGGGTAGGCCACCTCCAAACAATTAATACCTGAATTGAACAAAAAGGCTAGTGAGAGGGAACTTCTGTCTGATTGCTTAAGATGGGACATTGCTCTTCTCCTGCCTTTGGGCTAGAATTCCCACCATCGGTTCTCCTGGTTCTTAGGTCTTTGGACTCAGCCTGCAATTACACATTGAATCTCCTGAGTCCTCAATTTGCTGATTACAGATCCTGGGACTTCCCAGCCTTCATAATTACATGAACCAATTTTTAAAAATAAATAACATACATACATATATACACACATACATATACATACACATACATACATATACATACACATACATGCACAGAGTCAAATCTTGAACAACGTGGGTTTAAACTATGAGGGTCCACTTACCTGAAAATTGATTTCTATACATACAGTATAGCTGGAAAGAACCTTATTAAGAGGGGTGCCTAAGGTGTCTTAGTCAGTTTGACTGTTCAACTTTGATTTCGGCTCAGTCATGATCTCAGGGTCATGGGATCGAGCCTTGCATCAGGCTCTGCACTCAGCAAGGAGTCTGCTTGAGATTCTTTCTCTCTCCCTCTGTTCTTCACCAACCCTTCTAAAATACATAAATAAATCTTAAAAAAAAAAAAGACCAGAAAACTGTTGAGCCTGGTACTTTGTAGCTAATCCTCATTGCCTACTGGACCTCAGATAAAGTTTGAATCTTCTAAAGTTGCTTATTGATTAATATCTCCTCAATCTTACTGGCTCTGTCATTTACTTCAAAGCCAAGCCCCATCATAATGATCGCTGATTACAGGAGGCCCATCACCCACAACTTCATTATCACCCAGTTCACAGGGGGAGCATTTGGTCTGGCAATGAACTGAAAGCCAGCCAAGGCAAATTTATGACATTGCATACTGTATCGATTTTGATGGGAACAAAAGCAGAGAAGGTCAATAGGATGGCATCCAAAGTCATTACTGGCCAGAAGAAAAGACTAAATCAAAATGAACGATTAATTTTTTTTTAGTCATTTTATGCTATGTTTCTGCAGCCTCATAAATGATTCCATATATTGGTGTCAGAACTCTATAATAAAATGGCACTGGGACTGTGATGGAAAATCCTGATGTAGGGGCAAGAACAAAGGAATAAATTCTTTATAAAAATTCTCTATGAGAATGATTCAAAGAGTTGTAGATGTTTCATTTCTGGTCCGAACCTGGTTTTCCTTACCTGAATGCCCGGATTCCTCTGCCTTATTCTCAGTGTGCTCACCATTGAGAGAAAAGAGGGAAACAGAGAAAGGAAGAGAAAGAGAGAGAGAGCGTCAGGGAGGGAGGAAGATGGGGGGGGGAGGGGAGAGAGAAAAAGGAAGAAATGAAAGGAAAAAGGAAGAAGAAAGAGTCTTGAGGATACTGTAAAAATAGTACAAATAGAATGGTGGTTGATAGAATATAATGACCTTGAATTCTGGCATTTTGTTCTATTTTTCCTAGAGAAAAATAGATGACTGTTCAAAGGAATCCTTTTTAAATATATGGAAAATGATAGGTAATTTTGGGCAACAAAAAAGTAATACTAGCTTTAAATCTAATAACATTAACAGTTATACTAAAACTGATTATCATTCATTAAACATTTAATGGTTAGCAGCCACTCTGCCTCTCCTTATTCACATCTTACTTGATCTTTATAATAACTCTTAGATGTAGGTGCTCATTTCCATCACAAAAATAAGAAAACTAGGACTGAGGAAGGTAGGAAAGATTATGTGTAAAGCTTATTCAGAGGTTTTTAACACAAAGGTGCTGATCCTACTCAAGCTACCCTAAAGCTCTATTATAGTGACTGGAAAGACCCTTAGGAGTGCTGACATTCCCACAGGTATAGCTTCTGGATATTTCTGCAGGTGGAATAAGAAAAACACTGCTACTCCCTAGAGGGGTCTCCTGACGTGCTGAGTCTTGTAGGCTGAGCCTCCATCTTCCAGGTCGCAGTGGTCACCCAAGCAGCTTCTAGCAGATGAGACTCTCCTACGGGCTCTGCAGCTGGGAGGCTCCACATGCCTGTGCTCTGCTGTGTTGACGGCCCCTCATTCCAGGCCCAGGAACTGAGGCGATGGGATACTGTTTATCAGAGTCGGAATCCCTCCCCAACAGGTCACATCCTGGGCTACGGATCCCTCCACCCGACAAGAACATTTTGTGCTTTCCGGCCGTGTGGGGGCCCCAGATCCTGCCTTCCGTATTTTTATATATATATATATATATATATTTATTTATTCATTCAGGAGAGAGAGAGGCAGAGGGAGAAGCAGGCTCCATGCAGGAAGCCCGATGTAGGACTCGATCCCGGGTCTCCAGGGTCACGCCCTGGGCAGAAGGCAGGCGCTCAACCGCTGAGCCACACGGGCTGCCCTGCCTTTCCTATTTTATGTAGCTTTTCCCTCATGGGCAGCTTCGGTCTCTAACTAAGCTCCTTTATGACTCTTCCCATTTGTCCTTTCCCTCACATTTAGTGATGTGACTTTCTTGAACTCTGCACCCCAGAGTTAATCCCTTGGCTTTGACCTGAAGCCCATGCAGGTGGTTCCATAGCACACTGTCCTGTGCTCAGGGCAGGGAATGAACAGGGTCAGCGTTCTTTCCAGAATTCCTTCCACAACTTTCCCCACATGAGATTATGGACAGATGCACACAGGACACATTTCTGAGCAAAAAGTCTTGAGCCCTGACTTGGTTGGTGGGGGTCCCATCTTTTTCTATTCCCAGACAGTGCTACTTTTGTCCTTTGTACTCCCCAAAGCACTCGCATATGGGCTGCATTCCTCAATATTTTCATCTCCTATTTTGCCTCCTCTAGGAAGCCTTCCTGCCTGCCCTGACATCCCACACCTCTTCCTCTCAGAGTCTTAAGAGCTGTGATTCTCTATTGTTCTCCTCTAACCCTTCTTGGAGTCAGGCACCATACAAATCAGTGTACACCTGTGGAGGCACTATTCCTTCCAATACCCCTCTAAGGGCTTGCCTCCTACTCTCAGGCTACAAATAAAGAGAACCATAGATTCAAGAAAATAAATAAATTGCCTAACACCCTACAGATCTTTGTTGTGAGGTGAGTAGGAATAATTACTTCAAATGTGGGGAAGCAGGATCTTTCCCCTTCCAAGAGATTTATAAACAGAGAGGTATTTCAGAATAGTGATGGGTATTCTGAGTACAGATTTCTGGAGTTCAGAAGGGTTATCAGATCAGAATCCCTGGAGGAAGAGTCAGCCCCTCCTTGTGATCAGAATCCAGACTTCCCCCTTCCCTATCCTGAGTTAAGAACCACTGCTAATTTCATCATAGTCCCTTCCTCATTCATGTACTCACTAAATCATTTTTAACATGTTTTATATTTCACAGTGGTAGAGTGGCAACCTTAGTTCCTATGTGCACACACACAAACGCACACACACACACATTGATAATTTAGGAAGTTACAGAAGGAGCTAATTAAGGTTACATAAATAAGATTATATAGGCAAGGTTAAATAAGCTTACAACACACACACACACACACACACACACACACACAGAGTTATATGACCTTATTTAGGTCTTTGAGGATCTGCAATCTCTCCAAATATCAGTTTTATCATTTCCAAATGGGGTTAGAAATCTCATGGTATTGTATTTAATTTAAACCCTTCCATTTCTTACACTACAGGGATCATTAGTTTTTAAAATAAAAACTTAGTTCTTCCCTAAAAATCAACAGCTTTATGTGCAGTAACCTCTATCCTTAGCAATGCCAGAGAAGAAAATTGGCTTTTCCAGACTTACAAGAGACAATTAATACAAAACCATATATACTGTCTGCATTATTAGTGAAATGTAGCTAATTTTGAACCTATAATCCAACTTTTGAATCAACTTACCAGGTAAGAAGTAATATGACTCCACTATAGAAATTATTGAATGTGTAGTGCCAAATGCATGTGAGCAGAATGCACATTACAAAAATGCCAGATAATTTAGGAATTTAGGCTTAATGTAAGTTAATGCTCCAGAAAAAATTATCAATAAATTTATTTAAAAGCTTATATATAATTTTATCAATAAATTTATTATAATTTATATTCAATATAATATGTATTTATACACACATGAACATACACATGCATATATACACATGAAGAGAAATCACCTTCTAAGCATGTTTAGGGAAACAAAACATTAAAAGAGGCTATGCTGGTGACATAAAGCTCCTCAGCTCCTACTCTGCTCCTTACTTGTCTGTCAAGAAGAATCATCTTTGGAATGAAAAAGGTACAGTAAGCATTTCTGAGAGTGAAGTAAATAAACTCATGATGGATAAAAAGATTGTAAGAGTACACATATTTGCTTTACACAAGTTCAAACCTCTGACCCATCTAAATTACACACCAGAGTCTCATGAGAATCTCTAAATGAGATAACTGTCATTGATCTTTCACGTTCATGTAAGGACAAAAGAGCTTCTAAAAGACTGGAGATGGGCAAATTCTATCAATATTTAAAGAAGTATGAGGTTTATTCCACAAACCACTCACTAGTAAGCTTCAATAGTGACCTGCCAAAGACATTATAATCCCCTTGAAATAAAATTTCCACAGTCTAAGATGTAAGTCTCTTGCCATGATTAAAATTTTCTCCTTTTTTCCTCCTTTCCTTTTTTCCCTGCATCCTCCCTGTCTCTCTGCCTTCCTCCCCCACTTTCCCTTCCTTTCTTCCTTCCTTCTTTCCTTCCTTCCATTTAATAAAATTTTTATTTTAGAGCAATTTTGCAAAGAAAACACAAAGGCAGTACAGAAGAAATCATAAAGCAGTGACAGTGTCTCCAGATACCTTGCAACTAGTTTTCCCTATTAGTAACAGCCTACATTAGTATGATATATTTGTTACAACTAATAAACCAAAACAAGTTTCCCTACTGTCTGAAAGTAGAGTGTTTCTATTTTTTAAAAAGATTTTATTTATTTATTTATTAATGAGAGATACACACACAAACAGAGAGAGAGAGAGAGAGAGAGAGAGAGAGAGACAGGCAGAGGGAGAAGCAGGCTCCATGCAGGGAGCCCTAAGTGGAACTTGATCCCAGGTCTCCAGGATCACACCCCAGGCCGAAGGCAGCGCCAAACCGCTGGACCACCTGGGCTGCCCCAAGTAGAGTGTTCCTATGAAATCTTTTATGAGCAGAAGTGGCATGAAGCAAAGAAGTAATTACAGTTAATTTACATGGAAACATTTTTGAGTGTTCCTAAACCCCAAAAATAACCTCTCAGTGGCTTTCCTGATACCTTAGGACACATCTTTTAATGGGCACACAAAACAAATGGAGATAAAGCACAGATGCTCCCAGACAAGAGTTCAAAGCTATGGCAGCTTGATGCTGAGATGCTCTATGAGTTCCGGGGAAGGAGCTTGGTGGTGCCACTCTTACTTCTCAGGATGTGCACTTCCTCAATAACAGCTTATTGCAAAATAAATGCTGAGTGCTATATTCACTTTTTGCCCTTTTTAAAAAATAAAAGCAAAAATTCTCCTTGAATTTTTCTATTTCAACCAACACGCCACTGCCCCTCCCATAACCATCAGTTTGTTTTCTATAGTTAAGAATCTGTTTCTTGGTTTGTCCCTGTCTCTCTTTTTCTCCTTTGTTTTTGTATCTTAAATTCCACATGTGAATAAAATCATATAATGCTTGTCTTTCTCTGATTTATTTCACTTAGCATTATACTTTCTAGCTTCTTCCATGTTGTTGCAATTAGCAAGATTTCATTTTTGTATGGCTGAATAATATTCCATTGTGTGTATATACCACTTCTTTTTTATTCATCCATCTATAAATGAACATTTGGTCTACTTCCATAATTTGGCTATTGTAAATAATACTGCAATAAACATATGGGATAGATCAATGGAACAGGATAGAAAAACCAAAACCAAATGCATGATTATATAGTCATTAATTCTGACAAAGAAGGGAAAGAATATACTATGGGGAAAAGACAGTCCTTTCAACAAATGGTGTTGGGAGGGTGGCTGGGCAGTTTAGCACCTGCCTTCGGCCCAGGGCGTGATCCTGGAGTCCTGGGATCGAGTCCCACGTCAGGCTCCCTGCATGGAGCCTGCTTCTCTCTCTCTGCCTGAGTTTCTGCCTCTCTCTCTCTGTGTGTGTCTCTCATGAATAAATAAAATCTTTAAAGAAAAATGGTGTTGGGAAAACAGGACAGCAACATGCAAAATAATGAGACTGGAACACTTTTGTATGCCATACACAAAAATAAACTCATAATGGACTAAAGATGTAAATGTGAGATCTAAAAATCATAAAAAATCCTAGGAAAGAACTCAGGCAGTAAATTCTCTGACATCAGCAGTAGCAAAATTTTTCTAGATATGTCTCCTGATGCAAGGGAAATAAAAGCAAAAATAAACTATTGGGACAGAATCAAAATAAAGTGCTCTGCCCAGCAAAGGACACAAAGGACAACAAAGCCAAAAGACAACCTACTGGATGGGAGAAATACAAAATATCATTTATCCATCATTACAGTATCATACAGAATAGATTTAATACCCAAAAATTTCCCCTGTGTTTCACCTGTTCAGCCTTTCTCCTCCCTCTCTCCAAGCTCCTACTGATGGTTTTACCCTTCTAGGTCTCTATTATTTTGCCTTTTCCAGAATGTTATATAATTAGAGTCATAGGAATCATATAGTATGTAGCTTTTTCAGATCACCTTCTACTTAACTATATGCATTTAAGATCCATTCATGTATTTTTTAAGTTCATAAGTTAATTTGTTATTATTGCTAAATGATATTCCATTGCACAAATGAGTGAATGTTTAACCGTTTATCTGTTGGAGGACATCTCGGATGCTTCCAATTTTTGCAGTTGGAAAATTGTTATTGTTTATAACAAAGGTGTTATAAACATTTGTGTTAAGGTTTTCATGTGGATAAAACCTTACATATTAGACAGGTAAAGACCTAGGAACATAATTTCTGGATCATATGGTAAGAAGATAGTTAGCTTTGTAAAAAATTAACAGGCTACATTCCAAAGTGGCTGTATCATTTTGCTTCTCAGTGAGCAATAAGTGAGAGTTCTGGTTACCCTGCATTTTCACCAGTGTTTGGATTGTCAAATTCTGGAATTTAGCTATTCCAGGTGAGTAGTTACTTGTTATTTTAACTTATAATTTCCTAATAGCAAATGATATTGAGCATGTTTTCAAACACTAACTGGCACCTGCTTATCTTCTTCGATGATGATCTGTTAAGATATTTAGCTATTTTTTAGTTTGTTTTCTTACTTTTTTGAGATTTCAGAGTTATTTGCATATTTTGGATACCAGTATTTTATCAGACACCTGTTTTTGCAAACATTTTCTCCTAGTCTATGGCCTTCCTTTTTCTTCTCTTCACAATGTCTTTTCTAGAGCAGAAGTTTTAAATTTTTTTTTATTTATTTTTTTAGAAGTTTTAAATTTTAATGGTTTCTAACCTGTCAACAACTTCTTTCATCCATCTTGATTTTTATGTTGCATTAAAAAGCTTCTCACCAAAACCAAATTCACATAGATTTTCTTCTGTTTCCTTCTAATATATTTTTATTTTGCATTTTGCATTTACATTTATTATCCATTATTCATTTTTAGTTAATTTTTATGAAAGTTTTAATGTCTCCATGTTCATTTTTTTAAAATTAGATGTTCAGTTGTTCCAGCACCATTTGTTGAAAACACACAACTGAATTGCTTTTACTCATTTGTCGAATATCAAGTGACCATTTGTGTGGATCTTTCTTTGAGATTTCAGTTCTCTTCCATCAATCTATGTGTCTATACTTTTATAAAACAGTATATTGTCTTGATTACTGTAGCTATATAGTAAGTCTTGCATTTGGGTAGTAATTGTAATCCTACAATTAGTCCTCCTTCAGCAATGTGTTAACTAAGTTCTTTGCCTTTCACTATAAATGTTAGAATCATTTTGTCATTTGTAGATATCTACAAATTGTCTTGCTGGAATTTTAATCTAGATTGCACTGAATCTATAGATTAATTTAGAAAGAGTAGCATCGTAATAATATTGAATCTTCTGATCCATAAATAGAGACTTCTTTCCACTAATTTGAATCTTATTTGATTTCTGCAATCGAGTTTTTGTCGTTTGTCACTTATTGATCCTGTACACATTTTGTTATATTTATAACTAAGTATTCCATTACTTTTAGTGCTTTTGTTAATAGTATTTTTTAAAATTTCAAATTCTAATTGTTCACCAATGGTATATAAATAAGCAATTAAATGTATGTTAACTGTATCCTGTGACCTTGCTATACTCATTATTCCAGGAATTTTTGTTTCTGATTCTTTGAAATTTTTATATAGATGATCATGAAATTTAAAAATAGAGACCCTTGTATTTCTTCCTTTCCAGTTTGTAGCTTTTATTTCCATTTCCTCTCTTACTACCATAATTTTGAATAGCAATAGTGAGAGATTGCATCATTTGTCTTATTTCCAGTCTTAAAGGGAAGGCTTTATTTTTCTCAGTGTATTATGTTATTGTAGGCTTTTTGTAGATGTTCTTTACATAGTTGTGAAAGTTCCCTTCTGTTCCTACTTTACTGAGAAATTTTATCACAAATGAGTGTTGGATTTTTGAAAAGGCATTTTCTGTATCTAATGATACAATTATAGGATTTTTTTCATTAACTTGTTGATGTGAAGAATCAACAGTAATTGATTTTTCAAAGTTGAACCAGCTTTGTTTACCTGGGATAAATCCCACTTGGTCATGGTATATAATTCTTTTTATACATCATTGCATTCAACTTGCTATTTTATTGTGGTTTTTGCATCAGAATTTATGAGAGATATTGCTGTGTTGTTTTCATTTATTTTAATGTCTGATGGTATGGTATGGTAACATGATGGTATGATGGCATTGATATAATAGTAGTAATGGCCTCGTAGAATAAGTTAAGTGTTCATTCTGATTCTGTATTCTGGGAAAGATTGTAATGAATTGGTATCATTTCTTCTGAAATATTTTATAGAATTCACTGAGGAAACCACTGAGTCTTGTTTCTTTTTAGGATGTTACTAATTATTGATTAAATTTCTCAAATAGATATAGGTCTATTCAGGTGGCCTAGTTCCTTTATCATGAGTTTTGGTGGTTGTGTGATTCAAGTGATTGGTCCATTTCATCTAAATTAGTAAATTTATGGTCATAAATTATTTACAGTATACCTTTTAATCTTTATATTGACTGAAATCAATAGTGATATTTCCTCTTTATTTCTGATGTAGGTAATTTGTATTTTCTCTAATTTATTCTTGGGTAACTTGTCTAGAAGTTTATCAATTGTATTATTTTTTCAAAGAACTAGCTTTTTATTTCATAGATATATTATTTTTCTGGTTTCAATTTCATTGATTTTTACTCTAATTATTATTATTATTTTCTTCTGATAGATTTAAGCTTAACTTGTCATTTTCCCCCTAGTTCCTTAAAATAGAAGTTTAGATTGTTGATAAATAGTCTTTTACTTTTTGAGGAATTAAGTTAACTGGAATTCTATGCTTCACTTTTAAAGGAGTTGGTACACTGTTTTGCAAAGTGGCTACACCATTTTACATTACTACAAGTAGTGTATGAGTATTCTCTCTACATCCATTTCTTACATCCTTGCCAAAACTTTTATCTGACTTTTTGATTCTAGCCATTCTAGTGGGTGTGATATGGTATTTCATTTTGATTTTGATTTGCATTTTCCTGATGACTAATGATGTAGAGCATCTTTTATGTGTTATTTTATGTATCTTCCTTGGAGAAATGTCTATTTAATCCATTAATCTTTTGTTAATTGGCTATGCCATTTTCTATTACTCAGTTGCAAGAATATTTTATATATTCTAGATATAAGTTTCTTATAAAATGTATGATTTACACATATTTTCTTCTTTTTTGTGAGTGGTTGTCTTTCCACTTTTTTAATAGTATCTTTTGCAATCCAATTCATTTATTTTTCTTTAATTTATTGTGCTATTATTGTCATATATAAGAAACCATTGCCTAATACAAAGTCATAAAGATTAATGCCTATTTTTTTCTAAGGATTTTATAGTTTTCATTCTACATTTAGGTCTCTGATCCATTTTGAGTTTGTTTTTGTGTATGATGTGAGGTAGGGGTTTAACTTCATTGATTTGTGTATGGTTAACCATTTATCCCAGCAACATTTGTTGAAAGCTAGTATTTTCTCATTGAATTATTTTTGGAATCCTTACTGAAAATCAATTGACCATAATGGGAAGATTTATTTGTGGACTTTTAATTATGTTCCTTTGAACTGTAGGTTATTCTTATGCCAGTACCACACTGCTTTGATTAATTTTGCTTCATAGTAAAGTTTGAAAGTCCGAAGTGTACATCCTTTAGCTTTTTGGCTATTTTGGTCTTTTGAGTTTCCACAGAATTTCAAGATCAATTTGCCAATTTCTCCAGAGAACCAGCTGGTATTCTACCTGGGATTATGTTGAATTTGTATATAAATTTGAGGAGTTTTGCCATTTTAATAATACAAAGTCTTCAGGTACATGTGCATGGAATATGTCATCATTTAGATCTTCTTTAATTTTTTTCAGCAGTGTTTGTTTTGCAGTTTTCAAAGTATAAGGTTTGAACTTTGTTAAATTGAATTCTAAACATTTTATTTCTTGATACTGTTATAAATTAAATTATTTTCTTAATTTCATTTCAGATTGCTCATTGCTAGTATGTAAAAATACAATTGATTTTTGTACATTAATCTTATATCCTAGTTTCTGAACTCTTTACAATAGCTTTTTAGTGAATTCCTTAAGACTTTTATACATAGTATTATGCCATCTGTAAATCTCTCCTTATTCCTCCACCACCCACCCTATTTTGGATACCTTTGGTTTCACTTTTTAGCTGGCTAGAACCTTTAGTATAATGTTAAATGGTGGTGATAAGAGTACATCTTGCCTTGTTTTTTGTTCTTTTTCTATATTTATTAAGATGATTATGTGGTCCTATGTTCTCACTGGATTTTTGATTTTTATTCATAGGCCACACTTTAATTTTATTTATTTATTCGGTTTTATAACAGACACCATAAGTTATATGGTACATAACAATGATTGATAGGATTTCACTCATATGTGGAATCTAAAAACCAAACAAATGAACAAACAAACAAAAAGCAGAATAAGGCATGTAAATACAGAGAAGAAAACAATGGCTTACAGAGGAGAGAGTGGTGAGGGAGAGGGCAAAATGGGTGAAGAGGAGTGGAAGATGCAGAAATCCTATTATGAAATTAATTGATCACAGGAAGAACAGGCACTGCATAAGAAATATAGTAAATGATAATGTAATAACATTGTGTGGTTACATGTAGCTAGTAGCTACAATTGTGATGAGCCTAGCATAATGTATAGAGAAGTTGAGTCACTACTTTGTACACCTGAAACTAATGTAACATTGTGTGTTAACTCTATTCAAATAGAAAAATAAATTTAAAAAGATATTTGGATATTAAACCAGTCCTACACTCCTGGATAAATTCTACTTGGAATTACCCTGACTTGTCGAGTTAAGTCCTATTTAGGACTTTTATATCTATATTCACAAGTGATATTTTATAGTTTTCTTTTATTGTAATTTCTGGTTTGCTTTTGATATAAGTGTAATATTTGCTACTAGAAAGGAGCTAACTAGTGTTTGTTTATCTTCTATTTTTGAAAGACTTTTTGAAAAATTTGTGTTAATTTTTCTTTAAATATTTGGTAGATTCTAACAGAGCAACCATCAAGACTAAGCACTTTATTCTTGGTAGTTGTTGTTGTTATTATTATTTCATTCTCTTTACTTGATATACATTTATTCCAAAATTTTCTATTTTTTGAGTCAAATCTGATAGTTTACATCTTTCTATAAATATGTGCATTTTATCTAATTTACCTAAATTATTGGCATGCAGTTTTTCAAAAATTCCTTCATAATTCTTTTTTTTTTATTTCTGGAAGGTCAAAAGTAATGTCTCATTTCATTTTTGTTTCTATTTATTTGCATGCTCTTTTTTTCATGGTCATTCTAGCTAAAGATTTATCATTTTTGTTAAAATTTAAAGAAAACAAAAAGTTTTCTCCTATTAATGTTCTCTATGGTCTATTTTTTGTTTTGTCAAAAATTTTCCTTAAATTTTATTTCCTTATGTTTCTTTGCCATAGGTGCACTTTTCTTATTTTGCAGTGCTTCAAGAATTAAGTTATTAATTTAAGATTTTTTTTCTTTTTGACTTAAGCAATTACAGCGATACAGTGATACAATTACCATCCCTCTAAATGCTGCATTAGCTGTATTCCATTGTTGGTTGTGTTTTCATTTTAATTCATCTAAAACCAATTTCTATTTTCCCTTTGGCTTTCCTCTTTGATCCATTTATTTTTTATGAATATAGGTTGACACACATTTGTGACTGTCCCAAGTTTCATTTTGTTATTGATTTATAATTTCATTCCATTGTTATCAGAGAATGAAGCTTATGTAGTTTCCATGTGAAATTTATTGAAGCTTGTTTAATGCCAGGGTATTGTATGTCCTAGACGATGCTCCATGTGCACATGAGAAGTTTATATTCTTCAGCTGTTGGATAGAATGTTGACAAATGTATGTTAGGTCCAGTGGGCATATTATTGTTGAAGTCTTCTACTTAAATGCTGATTTTCCACCTACTTGTTCTGTACATTATTGAAACTAGGCTAATGACATTTCCAACTATTATTGTTGAGCTATTCTCCATTCTGCTAGTTTTTGCTACATAATTTTTGGTTCTCTGTTGTTTGGTGTAGATATGATTATAATGATATATCTTCCTGATAGATTGTCCCTTTCATTATTATAAGATGTCTTCATTTCTGGTAATATTTTTTACTTTACTATTTATATATTTGTATACCCATTCTTTCTTTCTTGTGGTTACTATTTGCAGGTACATATTTTTTCAATCTATTTACTTTCAGTCTATGTATTCTAGAATATAGTATGCTCCTTGTAGTCAGGATATAATAGTATTTGGTTTTTATGTAGTCAGACAATTATTGCCTTTCAATTAGATTGTGTAATTTATTTACTTTTAATGCTACTATTAATATAATTGAATTTACTTCTGCCATTTTGTATTTTGTTTTTTATATGTTTCATGTTTTTTTATTTCTCTATTCTTACTTTACTGATTTTTTTGCATTATATAAATATGTAATTTTCATTTCTTTGATAATATTTTCTATATATAATTTTTAACTTATTCTTTAATGGTTGCTATATGGGCTTTCTATACACACTTTAATTTGTCAGAATATATTTCAGATTCATAAAACAATTTCAATTATATATAAAAATATTACTTTATCTTCCTCTTATTTTTGAGGTATTTTTATTATTATATATTACACCTATATATTTGACAAACTCAACAATATATTGCTATAGTTATAATTTTATAAGAATAAAGAACAAACATGCTTATAGCCTTTTGTTATATTTGCTTTTATTAAAAAAAAAGATTTATTTACTTACTTCAGAAAGAAAGAGAGAGAGAGAGAGAGTGTGTGTGTGTGTGTGTGTGTGTGTGTGTGTGTAACCAAGCAGGAGCAGGGGCAAAAGGAGCGAGAATCATGAAGCAGACTCCTGCTGAGCATGGAGCCAGATACAGGACTTGATCCCAGGACCCTGAGATCATGACCTCAGCTGAAGTCAAGTCAGTCCCTTACTGACTGAGCCACCCAGACACCGCAATATTTGTTTTTTTATTTGTTTCCTGTTCTCTTCGTTTGCCCTATGGTTTCAAGTTTCTGTTTAGATTCACTTTTTAGTCCAATACAGCTTTGCTCACTCTCTTCCTTTGTGATGTTCTGGCAAAGGTATTAGATTTCTACATGCTTTAGGCCCATCAGCACAATCAAATAGATATTATTTTATCTGATCTTTTTTTTTTTTAAGTCAGTTAAGGGAATAAAAAATAAAATAAAATAAAATAATAAAATAAAATATGCACTTAAACTATCTTTTATAATTACATAGTAAACTATCAGTGTTCTATATTTTTTTTTTCTGTAAGTTCAAATTATTCCTTGGGGTCACTTGCTTTTGGTCTGAATAACTTTTAGTTATTTCTCATAAAATGGATCTGCTAGCAATAAATTCAGTCTTTTTTTTTAAATCAGTGAAGTCTATTGAAGTCTAATTTGCTTTTATTTTTAGACATAGTTTTACTGGATGTAATATTCTTTGTTGGCATTTTTTCTTTGAGCACTTTGAAAATATAAATCCACTTCCTTCTGGCCTCTATTATTTCTGATGAAATTTCAGTAGTCCATCTTTGTTTTCATTTGATGTTTTCAAAACATTCTCTTTGTTTTTCATAGTCTTTATTCATACTATGAAATGCACATGGCTCTCTTTGCATTCATCCTAATAGCAGTGCATTGATCTTTAATGTATAGTTTTTTTTTCAAACTTGGGAAAATTTTAGCCACTATTTCTTCAAATGTTTTTTTTTTTCCTGCTCCTTTATCTCTCCTCTAATGCTAGTTCTCCCATTATGCACACATTGTTGCATTTAATAGTGTCTTACTGTTTTCTGAGGCTCTGTTAATTTTTCTTCCTTCTTTTTTCTTTCTGTGGTTTTTTTTTTTTTTTTTCAGATTGTATAATCTCCATTGGTCTCTTTTCAAGCTCTCTAATTCTTCTACCAGTTCAAATCTATTTTGAGCCTCTGTAGGGAATTTTTAATTTAAATTATACTTTTTTCTTCCAGAATTTCCATGTAGTTTTTCTTTATAACAACCATCTCTTTATATACATACATTCTCTCTTTTATGAGACATTTTCATCATACTTTATTTATTTAAGCATGTTTTGCTTTCATTCTTTGAACAGATTTATAATGGTTACCTTAAAGTCTAAGTCTTTTAATCTGACATCTATTCACTCTCACACACAGTTTCTATTGATGGTTTTTACCCTTATATATAGGTTATGTTTTTCTGTTTCTTAGCCTGCCTCATTAATTTTCACATATCCCCTCCCCCCAAGTAATATTTTTTCCACCTTAAATGAGACAAGAAGGCAAGAGGAGGTTCAGGGGGGCAGAATGCTCTTCTCCTAGTTAAGATAAGGATGTGAAAAAATCTTTTCCCCTGGAGTGTGTGTCAACCACTTCAGGCATATTTCACAATGATTATCGTTTTCCTCCCTATGTAAGAACCATGGGGAGATCTATCTCTGGTCATCAATGTGAGAACATAATAGGATTACTGCAGGTAAAAGCCACAGAAGTGTAGGGCTACTTACTATAGGTCTGAAGCCCCCAGTGGATTTTCTGTCTCACAATGGTTCACACTTCACTTCCTGCAATTTATCAAAGTTACCTTTTAGGTGTTCCTACCAGTTGATAGCTCTAGCAGCTTCTGCTCCAGGTAAGTACATTTCAGCTGTGACTCTGGATTCACCTATTTTTCTAGATTTTTGGGTAGAAATTTTGTAATGAAACCTGAGTTCTCTGATGAGTGCAAGAGTCATTAATTCTCAGTTTGTTCAGCTTTTATTTATTATAAGGATGTGAGTGATGACTCCTAAGTTCTTCATATGTTACAACTGAAAGCAGAAGTGTATACCTTTTTTCTTTTTTACCTTTCTGACTGATATATACTATTTAATTACACAGATGTAAATGTGTATGTTATCAGTGTCATTTAAGCAGGAGCAGATCTATTATCTGTCTTCATTTCTCTGGGACCCCAGGTTTCTTCTCTTTGAGCAAACTGGGAAGTTTTCAGTTGCCATTACTTTCATCATGCATAATTCAGTATCAGCTGATACAGAGATGGTAACTAATTCAAGAGGTTTTTTTTGTTTTGTTTTGTTTTTGTTTTTGTTTTTGTTTCTTACACATTCTCTGAGAAACTTATTTATATAGTAGTAGCATCAGGTGAACCTCCTGTTTATTTTAGATAAACTTAAATTCTAACTGGGAAGTTCCATTATTTGCTCTGTTATGAACAATTCAAGAGATAATTTTCCTGCCCTGCTGGTCTTACTAGAAAAACACATGGACATTTTTTAAAATATTTTATCTTTTTATTCATGACAGACACACAGAGAGAGGCAGAGACATAGGCAGAGGGAGAAGCAGACTCTGCAGGGACTCTGATGTGAGACTCAATCCCAGGACCCTGCGATCAGGATCTGACCTGAAGGCAGATGCTCAACCACTGAGCCACTCAGGTGCCCTGTTTTTGTTGTTGTTGTTGTTTTTGTTTTTGTTGTTGTTGTTTGCTTGTTTATTCTCAATAGAGTTGCTCCTTAAGGGTTACTACTCAAGATGTTCTAAACCTCTCTATTATTAAATTGCTTTTTTTTGATGTTCAAATAGACAAGTGCACAAAACATAAACATTCCACTCAATAATCAATAGAAATCTAAACTCTTGTTGATCATAACCCATTAAGAAATAAAGTTAAATTATTACTCAAGATACTCCTTTATATCCCAAGTTTCTGTTGTTCCTGAAATGTTCATTACTGAGTTATTCCTTTAACAATGTAATGATTCTCTCAGGATTCAATTCAAGACTCATTTCCCCCATGAACACTCTACCAAAATGTAATCCCAAAGGAGGATGAGTTTCCCATAATGTAAATGAATAGATGTCAAAGATTCATGCTGTTTTCCTCTGAGTGGTGCTAAAGGCCAGTTCTTTTAACTAGGATCCTGCTCTCGAATTAATTTCTAAAACCATGAAAACCCTGTCTTAGGGACAAAGGACAAAGGTTACCTTGACATCCGGAATTACAGGATATTATTATCAACTCTTCTGGAGACTTCTTAGTAATAAAACACTGCCTATTTCAGGCTGAATTCACAGTTCACTCTCCAAAGAGGTTCTCAAGGTGATCTATTGAGATGTTGAAAGAAAATGGTAAAATTCCTATTCATATAAAACTTTATAACTTTCTATTTTTCATATATACTGTACATTTTATATTGTGTGTTCACAGTTCTATTTTTAAGATTTATGAATCACAAAATCAATATATTGAGGACACATGCACAGAAGTTTTTTATACAAATTTTGGAGAACACTGATGTTCATTACTTGGTGCTATTGACTTCATTTGAGATTCAGTTATCTTGAGATCCTTGTTCTTAAAGAAAACAAAGTGATGTTTCAACATTTGTGCTGTTTTTCTTCATCCAAGAGAAGTAAACATGAAGGAAACATATAAATCGATGGTGTGCTGAGAAGTCAATAGTCAGCCAGATTCTACTGTGGTTCTTCTTTTCTTATTTGTTCATGCCGAAGTCTTTGAAGTTTCCAGGAAGGACCTTGCTATTTATTGTCTGTTCTTTGGTTTGTGATTCTGTGTCTGTAATTCCACTCCATACTCTTGTAATTGAATATATATTTAAATTGGTTTATCAAATATACAGAGATGAGCACAAATCACAAATGTTCCATTCAATGAACTATCAGAAAGAGAAATCCTTTTTAACCAATACTAACTTCATAATTCTAAATTGTCGCTCAAATATCACTTCATGTCCCTTCTCACTGTTCCCACCATCCTCTCTAAAGTAATGATTTTTCAGAGCTCTAACACTATGTTCTATTGCCTCGTTTTGATTTATATAAAAAGTGTAACATAGTACACGTTAATTTTTATCTGCCTTCTTTGCTTTAACCTTGTCTGTGATGTTTGCACATAGCGTAGCTATCAAATATTAGTTTTCATTGCCTTATGGTATGCCATTAAATTTTTGAATATATCAGAACTTATTTATTCATTCTACTATTAAGGGGCAATTTGTATAATCTCCAGTTTGGAGCTGTTAAGAATACCCATTTTGAATTATTTATACGTGTCTCTTGGTGTACATGAGCAAGTGTTTCTTGGTCAAAAATACCAAAGCATTGAATGGCTGAGTCATAGAGCATATGAACATTCATATTTTATAGATAATGTCAAACTGATATATAAAACAGGTACTGATGTAATTTCCTCTGGCAAAGCACACAAAAAATATAGATATAAGTAAAGGAAGATATAGTCCTATCTACAACAGTGGAGAAAAAGCACAAATTAACAAAATGAAAACAAAATAATAGTAGTGATATATTCATAAAATTAACTCAGTAACTAAGCGAACAGTGACATATAGACAATTTGAAAGTTCTTTTTTTTTTTTTTAAGATGTATTTATTCATGAGAGACAGAGAGAGAGAGGCAGAGACACAGCCAAAGGGGGAAGCAGGTTCCACGCAGGGAGCCTGATGTGGGACTCGATCCCGGATCCCAGGATCATACAGTGAGCTGAAGGAGATGCTCAACCACTGAGCCACCCAGGTGTCCCTGAAAGTTCTCAATGCAATGAAAATACACATAAACACTACATAACAACTTAAGAAATATACATATACACACCCATAGTCCATTTTCAAAAATCGACTGTATACTAGTTATAAATCAATCACTGAAATAATATAGAATATGTTCTCTTACCAGAGTGGAATTAAGGTAGGCATCAATAAGAAAAATGAGTTAATTTACTTAAAAAACTGAGTCATAGAAAATATCTCAATGGAAATTATATCCCATAAAAAACCGACCTGAATAGCTATAATTGAAAAGAAAGACAATATCAAGTGCTGACAATAATAAAGACTAACAGGACTTCCATTAAAATATAACTTCGTATTTCAACTCATCTCTTCCATGAAGACTTCTCTGCTCTTTCCTTCCTCAGTAGAATGAATACTTTTTTCTTTGTGTTTTAGCTATATCCTAAAAAGCATATTAATTTACATACATGTTTCCTTCACTTATCTGAGCTTCTTGAGGGCAGATATCTCAAATATTTAGTAAAACCTCAAATAGGTAATAGTAATAAATGATTAATGAATTGGCTGAAAATTCTTTTCCTCCATTTATTATCAACTTAGGATCATTGCCTTGAAATTACACAGCATCAGAATGTACCAGAAATGTATATACAGTATCCTCACTTGTTTAGGAAAAGATAAGAAAAAAAATGAATTGACTAACTATACTAAGAATTTCAAGTCCTTTGTAACAAAATCTCAAACATCTTGGATACCAGGCTTCTGATAAAACTACTAAGTCTCTATTATTCTTTATTGTCTTATACTATTATTCTTTCTGAGCATAAGACAAGCAAGAACTTCTGTGTATATATATGAGAAAGGTACATCACATACACGTGGAAAAATCTATTACTAAGTTTTCTATCATAAAAAAGGAAAGAAAGAAAATAAATCAAAACAATACCATTAAAGTTAAAGTGGTGAAAAGAAATGTGTTGGAGAAAGACTTTTGGGTAACATACCGTAGTGGAAAGATTATTTCATTATTTAAATTATATACTTCAATATATTTTAAAGGGACCTATACGTTCCAGAATATCCTCATGCTTACTTTTTTTAGAATGTGAGAAATTAAGAAAGAACATCCCCAGTGTCACAAATCAGGTCTCAACCGATACCAAAAGATGGGGATTGTCCCTTGCATATTTTCAGACCACAATGCTTTGAAACTAGAACTCAATTACAAGAAGAAATTTGGAATAAGCTCAAACACATGGAGGTTAAAGAGCATACTACTAAAAGATGACTGGGTCAACCAGGAAATTAGAGAAGAATTAAAAAGATTCATGGAAACTAATGAAAATGAAGATACAGCCCTTCAAAATCTTTGGGATACTGCAAAAGCAGTCCTAAGAGGGAAATACATAGCAATACAAGCATCCCTCAAAATACTGGAAAAAAAAACCTTCAAATACACAAGCTAACCTCGCACCTAAAGGAATTGGAGAAAGAACAGCAAATAAAACCTACACCAAGCAGAAGAAGAGAGTTAATAAAGATTCGAGCAGAAGTCAATGAAATAGAGACCTGTGGAACAGATCAACAAAACCAGGAGTTGGCTCCTTGAAAGAATTAATAGGATAAATAAACCATTAGCCAGCCTTATTAAAAATAAAAGAGAAAAGACTCAAATTAATAAAATCATGAATGAAAAAGGAGAGATCACCACCAATACCAAGGAAATAAAAATTATTTTAAAAACGTATTATGAGCAGCTGTACGTCAATAAATTAGGCAATCTAGAAGAAATGGATCCATTTCTGGAAAACCACAAATTACCAAAGTAGAACAGGAAGGAATAGAAAACCTGAACAGGCCGATAACCAGGGAGGAAATTGAAGCAGTCATCAAAAACCTCCCAAGACACAAAAGTCCAGGGCCAGACAGCTTCCCAAGGGAATTCTATCAAACATTTAAAGAATAATACCTATTCTACTAAACCTGTTCTGAAAGATAGAAAGGGACGGAATACTTCCAAACTCGTTTTATGAGGCCAGGATCACCTTAATTCCAAAACCAGACAAAGACCCCACCAAAAAGAATTATAGACCAATATCCTTAAAGAACACAGAGGCAAAAATTCTCAACAAGATACTAGCCAATAGGATCCAACAGTACATTAAGAGGATTATTCACCATGACCCAGTGGTATTTATTCCCGGGATGCAAGGTTAGTTCAACACTCATAAAACAATCAACATGATAGATCATATCAACAAGAGAAAAAACAAGAATGATATGATCCTCTCAATAGACGCAGAGAAAGAATTTGACAAAATACAACATCCATTCCTGATAAAACTCCTTAGAGTGTAGGGATAGAGGGAACATTCCTCAGCATCTTAAAAGCCATCTACAAAAAGCCCATAGCAAATATCATTCTCAGTGGGGAAACACTAGTAGCCTTTCCCCTAAGGTCAGGAATACGACAGGGATGTCCACTCTCACCACTGCTATTAACCATAGTACTAGAAGTCCTAGCCTCCACAGACAACAAAAAGAAATAAAAGGCATTCAAATTGGCAAAGAAGAATTCAAACTCTCCCTCTTTGCAGATGACATGATACTATAGAGAGAAAACCCAAAAGACTCCACCCCAAGATTGCTAGAACTCAAACAGTAATTTGGCAGTGTGGCAGGATACAAATTCAATGCCCAGAAATCAGTGGCATTTCTATACACTAACAATGAGACTGAAGAAAGAGAAATTAAGGAGTCAATCCATTTACAATTGCACTCAAAAGCATAAGATATCTAGGAATAAACCTAACCAAAGAGATTAAGAATCTACAGCCTAAAAACTACAGAATACTTCTGAAATAAATTGAGGAAGACACAAAGAGATGGAAAAATATTTCATGCTCATGGATGGGAAGAATTAATATTGTGAAAATGTCAATGCTACCCAGGGCAATTTATACATTTAATGCAATCCCTATCAAAATACCATGGACTTTCTTCAGAGAGTTGGAACAAATCATCTTAAGATTTGTGTGGAATCAGAAAAGAATAGCCAAGGGAATACTGAAAAACAAAACCAGAGCTGGGGGCAAAACAATGCCAGATTTCAGGTTGTACCGCAAAGCTGTGATCATCAAAACAGTGTGGTACTGGCACAGAAACAGATACATAGATCAATGGAACAGAATAGAGACTCAAGAAATGGGCCCTCAACTCTACGGTCAACTAATATTTGGCAAAGCAGGAAAGACTATACACTAGAAAAAGGACAGTCTCTTCAATAAATGTTGCTGGGAAAATTGGACATCCACCTGCAGAATGAAACTAGACCATTGGGAAAGATAAACTCAAAATGGATGAAAGATCTAAATGTGAGACAAGATTCCATCAAAATCCTAGAGAAGAACACAGGCAACACCCTTTTTTGAACTCAGCCACAGTAACTTCTTACAAGATACATCCACGAAGGTAAAAGAAACAAAAGCAAAAATGAACTATTGGGACTTCATCAAGATAAGAAGCTTGTGCACAGCAAAGGATACAGTCAACAAAACTCAAAGACAACCTACAGAATGGGAGAAGATATTTGCAAATGACGTATCAGATAAAGGGCTAGTATCCAAGATCTATAAATAATTGATTAAACCCAACAGCAGAAAAACAAATAATCCAATCATGAAATGGGCAGAAGACATGAACAGAAATTTCACAGAGGAAGACACAGACATGGCCAACAAGCCCATGACAAAATGCTCCGCATCACTTGCCATTAGGGAAACACAAATCCAAACCACAAGACACCACCTCACACCAGTGAAAATGGGGAAAATTAACAAGGCAGGAGACAACAAATGTTGGAGAGGATGTGGAGAAAGGGGAACCCTCTTGCACTGTTGTTGGGAATGTGAACTGGTCCAGCCACTCTGGAAAACTGTGTGGAGGTTCCTCTCAAGGAATTAAAAATAGATCTGCCTTATGACCCAGCAATTGCACTGCTGGGGATTTACCCCAAAGATACAGATGCAATGAAATGCCGGGACACCTGCACACCAATGTTTATGGCAGCAATTTCCACAATAGCCAAACTGTGGAAGGAGCCTCGGTGTCCATTGAAAGATGAATGGATAAAGAAGATGTGGTCTATGTATACAATGGAATATTACTCCGCCATTAGAAATGACAAATACCCACCATTCGCTTCAACGTGGATGGAACTGGAGGGTATTATGCTGAGTGAAGTAAGTCAATCGGAGAAGGACAAATATTATATGGTCTCATTCATTTGGGGAATATAAAAAATAGTGAAAGGGAATAAAGGGGAAAGGAGAGAAAATGAGTGGGAAATATTAGTGAGGGTAATAGAACATGAGAGATTCCTAACTCTTGGAAACCAACAAGCGGTAGTGGGAGGGGAGTTGGGCAGGCAGTTGGGGTGACTGTCTGATGGGCACTGAGGGGGGCACTTGACAGGATGAGCACTGGGTGTTATATGTTGGAATATTGAACCCCAATAAATAATATACAAAAAATAACAGAAAAAAAAGAACATCCCCAGTGTGCTGGAGGCTGATAAATAATCTAAACAGTCTTGATTTTTCTGTGATGGATTGCTTTTGTCTCACATCATGGGCAGAGGAGCTTCACATGATCAAAGGGACACTTTTAGAGGGAGAAAATTAAATAAACAGGTAACTATAAAATCAATATCTCATTTTGGTTCATTAGTTAAGAGATAGCTTACTGCTCAAGGTGCATTCTTCACAGTCACTGTAATTTTCTAAGGGAGAGACCACTTCTATGAACCCTGTTTTGATAAAACAGTCCATGCCTGCCATTCACTATAATACCTGTTCTTGCCCTTGGTGGCCACAGCTTATTGGTTGAATAAACAGCACCAAATTCAGGAATAATCTGTATAAATTGATCAGTGACATGTGAGGTGCTTTTCTTTAAAAGTTTATTCCATCGAAGGACCAGAGTAATTTACTGATTAATTATTTCTCTGAGAAATTTAAACCAAAGATGTTAGGCTTGTTAACTGATTGGAGGAGCAGTAAGTAACAGCTAGAGAACACAGGGAAAAGTTGGGTTGTGTGAACAAGGAGTATAGTGGAGTTAGAAGGAGCCATGAATACGTTAGTGCCTCCAAAGATGTGTCAGCAACTGTTCTTTCATTGTATATGGATGCTTGCCTTATTCATTAAGAAATGGAATCTATCCCCTACTTTCCTCTTGTATCTAGGCTTGCCTCATGACTTCCTTCAATGAATAGAATGAGGTGAATGAAGCCTGGTTGCCTCTTCTTTTGCTCTTCAAGAGATTTGCCAAGGAAGAAGACTGATTATGCAGAGGTCATCATGATGTGAAAAAGCCCAAGCTCCTAAGATAGAAGAGGCCATACAGAGGAGTAGTGTGATAACAGACATATAAGTGAAAACTTCTTAGACCTCACAACCTAACCCGAGCTGAAGGCAGGCAAAGCAATTCCACATGGAGCAGTTGAACCATGCATCAGAACCTAGTCAACCAAAACCAAATCATGAAAAATAATTAATGATTGTTGTTTTATGTCAGTGGATTTTGGCGTTGTTACACAGCAATAGATAAATGTGAGCAACGAGTAAGAAGATATGATTAAGCAGAATTCAATATAACAACAACAACAACAACAACAAAATCTCCTGAGAGACTGATTGTTTTCTTTGGAAGAGGCAGAAACATCCAGGCTGAGACAGAAATGTGCTGAGCCGTGTTCAATAGCTGAGCCCTCATAAAGACACAAAGTCTGTTGCTGGATAAGGGAGTTAGCAGTAGTTGTGAACATCTTTAGTCTTTTTTTAAGACTTTGTTTATTCATGAGAGACACACACACAGAGGCAGAGACACAGGCAGAGGGAGAAACAGGATCCCTGCAGGGAGCCTGATGTAGGACTTGATCCAAGGACCCTGGGATCAAAAACTGAGCCAAAGGCAGATGCTCAACCACTAAGCCACCCAGGTGCCCCCAAACACCTTTAGTTTTAATGTATAGGTTATTTAAAAGGCTTCTGTTTAAAATAATCGTTCTTTCACTTCCCTCATCTTACCTATATTCTCCACCAAAACACACTGTTTGACATCTCTATTTTAAAACTAGCAAATACAAAATCAACAATCTAAACACTTTATAAAAAATAATTTAAAATAAGAGATGTTAAAGTAGAACTACAGATGAAACGGTTTAGATGGTCCAGTGGGATCTAGACGCTCCTTTTTCTGCTCTGCTATATATTTTTTTCTAAGTTCAGAATTACACTGTAAAATATAGTTAGAGAAGGGAATTTAGGCTGTTTGTGAAGTGGAAAATCACCTCAGTATACATTCTGGAAGACTTTTACAAGGCATTATTAAGGTTACTGTTAGAATTCTTTCATTCTTTTCTGGCTACTGGTCAGACTTCAGTTTCTTACCATAAAATGAAAAATTTCTTCATAAAATGATAAGGTGTTTGAATGTTCTTATGACATGGCACTTGGTTCCCTTAATAACTAAGAATATGAGCGAGAAAGACAACCCATGGTTGAAAACATAGTCTTGTATAACTTAATCTGGAACTATAGAGGGAACTACACAAAGGCATGAATACTAGGAAGTAGGAAACATTGGGGATCATTTTAGAACTTGGCTACAACAAATGCTCATTTGATCTAGGGAAAAAGGGGGGGTAATATTGCATTAGAGTAATATTTAAATGCAATTTCTCTAGATATAAATATTAAATTGTTTCCAGGCATTTTCTTAAAATAGTCACTAATTATTGAAGTAGATGAAGCTTTTCAGCTAATCTTTGTGTTTTGATTTTCATGTCAGGTGATAACACTATGATCTCTCATGGTTGATAGTAAATGTTGACGCTTATTTAGTGCGCTATATGCTATCATCAACGTTCTTGAAAAATGAAAATTTAGCATTTAATTTTTCAAAAACACACTCTCATTGTTTTGAGCTCATTACTACTGAAAACATTTATTGCAAGATAAGAAAAAAGGTGTTACCAAACAACAAACAATTGTAGTTCCTTATAATAAATGATCAAACCTTCACAGGAAGACTGCTCAGATTAATCACTATACATCTCCACAGCAGGATTGCTCAGCTTTTTATTTTCCCCCCCACTTTCTACTGACACCACCTACATACAGTGAGTCTAGTGGCTTTGTGCATCTTATCGATTATGACAGGGTCCATGGAAAGTCATCAAGTGTCCACCAGGGACAGTTGTAATGAATGCGTCCTCACACGTGCCCCAAGAGCCAAAAGAATTAGATGTGGCCAGCTGCTCCAGCCTAAGGGCATTTTGTTCTAATGTCTGTCCCCTGCATGTGCTCCTTTGAAGGGAGTCGCTAGTACTCCTGCTTCTGAACGGGATGTGGAAAAGAATGATGCATTCTGTGTGATTGTTTTTCACATCTAACCATGCATAAAACAGGAATTATTTTCTGCACACATTTCACACATGACTACAGAAAACCATGAAAGAAACTTTAAGTACAAAGTGGAGATCTAACAGCCCCTCCCAGCTTATATTAGTGTAACTTAACAACGATGCTTGGTTATGATTCCTTTTATATCAAGTTAAAAATCAAGCAAAACTATGGTGTTAGAAGTTGAAATACTGATTTCCTTTGCGGGGTACCAGCTAGAATGGGCTCAAGGTGTCTGTAAGTAGCTGGAAATCTATAGTCTGTAGGTTTCCTGTATCTTGATGCTAAAAGTATAATAAACTGTACATTTAAGGTTTTTAGACTTTCTTGTGTATAAGTTATACCTTAATTTTAGAATGTAGTTATGTTGAGGGGGGTAAATATAGGAAGTCAATGGAAAGGCACTAAACTAAAAGGAATACCAGGACAATAGGCACAAATCTAGATTGTGTCAATCAAAGGGTAAACCTGCATTTATACTTATGTTTCCTATATGCCTGGGGTCAAAGAACTCTAAAAGAACTTTGGTTTTATTTTCCTTCATGATCTCTTTTAATTTTTCAGCATTTCCCCTCCCCAAAATGACAAATCTCTCATCTTACATGCCAAAACAAAAAGTCATTCTAACCAAGTGCACAGCAATAAAACTTCATATTTACAGGTGTGTTTTATAATAGAAAATACCAAAAATACAAAAAATAAGATTTACTAAGCAAAAATGTTAGAGATAATTAGAGATTTATCTGCAGCATTACATGGTCATAAGAATCCACAGGCAAGATCCTTGGTCTCTGAAACAGTTGTTTCAATGTTTAATATTGAAATATATGTAAAAATTTTTGTTATATATTTAATGCCTAAAGTAAGATACATTTGCAAGTCAAATTCTAAATACCACTTGTTAATTCCAAAGACTTGTATATTCTAATTCTATAATTATCGGCAAATTAGAGAAAGAAGTTAGCATTATGCTGTGGTCATACTTAATCATCTTGCCTCTCAAAGATGTAGCAAAGTGACAGAACAGGGGAGTGCAACACAGCTAACTTATGAATTAGTGTTTCTTTTGTATTTCTGTTTTAAAAGAAAATAATTTGTGAATAAGAGCATACTTCATTTGCATTTAATTTTCACTATTAAAATCATTATCAGTTGATTTTTGAACGAGAAAGTGGAAGTGATGACTCCAGTCAGTGGAAATCTTTCGCCACATGGAAATTAACAAGACAATGTATTGCCAAATAATATTTTATACTGTCTGGCTCTTTACATTTTTCAGAGTGTTTGCATTTTATATTCCTTCATTGATCCTCAAAATAAGTATGTGCATGAGACAGGGTAACACTGTCCTCTCCACATGTTTGAGAAAACAAAGGCTGACGTTTTTGAGCATGGAAGGACCTTAGGAGGTTCACATTCTGGTGATTTCTATCTTGTCAAATATATGACATGACTGCTTTTATGCTATTGTCTTTATTAATGATATAAAAATATTTTAAGCAAAAAATATTATATTTGACAGCAAAAACACAAATAGTCTCTGTTGCAAATACAAAGTATTGTATTCTCATGTTTGGTAGACAATATTAAGGTGGAAGTGACAAAGTCTATTTTGGCTTTAAAAAAGGAATCTGTATTCTCTAGTGACTAGAAGGTCATCATGGAGACCTGCAGTGTTTAATTCCATTCCTGATTCATTCTTTCACTGGCCTCATGTCAACTTGAAAATTTACTTCCATTTCTCATACTGAAGATGGTCTACCTATGACTTGTTGAAACCCCAGAAACAAAGAATTCTGAACCCTGCATGCATGATGACTTTTGAGATCTATGGGAATCAAAGTTGCTTGCCTCCTCCCAGACTATTCAGATCAGCACAGAGTCAGGATACAGAGCTAATGGCTCTGGAAACATGCATCTAATTAGCAGTGCAATGAGGAGGTGGACCTCAGGAAAATAGAGGCTGAGGTTTAAATTCTGACTCCACTTGGGAAGACCCAATGAATTGCCTGCCTCTCTCAGACATCTGTAAAATGGAGAGTATTAATAATTATTTGCAGGATTACCAGAAGAATTAAATGTGGAAAATATTTTCAAAGGGCCTGGAAAACTCTAGAAATGACACCTATTATAACAGGTGGGATAGGAACATTAACTGTAGGAAGTATAAAATAAAGGTGCTTCAGGTAATAAAGATAGAAACTATTGTTCAAGGACAAAGGGAAGATCAGCTACTTCCCCAGTCTCTCTCTTGCTACCCCATAATGACTGAATAATCTTTGTTCCATAATGTCATGTTTGCATAGCTCTCTGATTGCAAGCACCACATAATTACAAAATGACTGTGTTAATGGAAGATTTAGATCATTTTTTAAAAAGTAAAGTTTTCACATTTTGCATCTAAATTTATTGATTATGCATAAAGAGGTCAGGAAAGCCTTGTGGCTTTATTAAATTGATCGGCATCTAATAACTTAATTATCTACAGAAACAGATGTTACTTCAACTGAAAACAAATTAACTTACACACAGGGAAGAAAATTAAAGCATCGAACACTGTGGAGATCTTTAAAATGACCACATCGAGGTTAAAAGGAGAAACAACAAAACATCAGGATTCCTGATTCGGACTCAACTCTGTTTAATGTGTTCTGAATTGTTTTCATCTTGAATATTTTTTTTTTATATCTCATTTGGCTCCGGTTTAGGGTATTGTGCTTGCACACACACACACACACACACACACACACACACACACACGGATTTTTGTGCTATTAAAATCTAAGAAGAGGGATCCCTGGGTGGCGCAGCGGTTTAGCGCCTGCCTTTGGCCCAGGGCGCGATCCTGGAGACCCGGGATCGAATCCCACGTCGGGCTCCCGGTGCATGGAGCCTGCTTCTCCCTCTGCCTGTGTCTCTGCCTCTCTCTCTCTCTCTCTCTCTCTCTCTCTCACTGTGTGCCTATCATAAATAAAATAAAATTAAAATTTAAAAAAAAATCTAAGAAGAGATACGGGTGTTTACTTCTTTCAGCTTCCTCACTGAATTCTGATCTTATTTGTTCTGGAAAAGGAAATGGCATTGCCCAGCTCTGTCCAGCATTTTGAAAATAAAATCAACCTAAGAGCAACTTCTAATACAAAGAGTTTCCGGAGTTTCTTTCTTCTCTGATATTTCAGCCTTTTCTCAGAACATTTGCTTCCAGGTTATTCTTCTGTTGTCTGCTGTCTTGGCATCAGATTCATTGTTAACTTTGTCCCCCAAGAAAAGGATCAGGTCAAGCATTTCTTGTCAATCCATTTTTCTCAGTATATCCTTGGCTTTCCTTTAACATTGAGCCAGTTCGGAGGGGAGGAGCAAGATGGCAGAAGAGTAGGGTCCCCAAGTCACCTGTCCCCACCAAATTACCTAGATAACCTTCAAATCATCCTGAAAATCTACGAATTCGGCCTGAGATTTAAACAGAGACCAGCTGGAATGCTACAGTGAGAAGAGTTCACGCCTCTATCAAGGTAGGAAGACGGGGAAAAAGAAATAAAGGAACAAAGGCCTCCAAGGGGGAGGGGCCCCGCGAGGAGCCGGGCTGAGGCCGGGGCGAGTGTCCCCAGGACAGGAGAGCCCCGTCCCGGAGACGCAGGAGCTGCACCGACCTTCCCGGGGGAAAGGGGCTCGCGGGGAGGTGGAGCAGGACCCAGGAGGGCGAGGATCTCCTCGGGTTCCCGGGGACAGTAACAGAGCAACTGCGCGCCCAGGAGAGTGCGCCGAGCTCCCTAAGGGCTGCAGCGCGCACGGCGGGGCCCGGCGGGACCCGGAGCAGCTCGGAGGGGCTCGGGCGGCAGCTCCGCGGAGGGGGCTGCGCGACGGGAGCAGCTCGGAGGGGCTCGGGCGGCGGCTCCGCGGAGGGGGCTGCGCGGCCCGGGAGCGCGAATCCAACAGCACAGACCGGAGGCACAGGGCGCCGGGACACAGCCCAGGATCCCGCCTCCCCCGGGACAGGCAGAGGCCGGGAGGGCCCAGGACAGCGAGGACGCTCCTGCCCCGAGCTGAGCAGATCAGCGGCCCCGCCCGGAGCCTCCAGGCCCTGCAGACGGAGTTCCTGCCGGAGCTGAATCCAGGTTTCCAGAACTGCCCCGCCACTGGGGCTGTTCCTCCTGCGGCCTCACGGGGTAAACAACCCCCACCGAGCCCTGCACCAGGCAGGGGCAGAGCAGCTCCCCCAACTGCTAACACCTGAAAATCAGCACAACAGGCCCCTCCCCCAGAACACCAGCTAGACGGACAAATTCCAGGAGAAGCCAAGGGTCTTAAAGAACACAGAATCAGAAGATACTCCCCGGTGGTTCTTTTTTTGTTGTTTTGTTTTGTTTTCTTTGTTCTGTTTTGTTTTTTTTTTTTTTTTTGTTTTGTTTTGCTTTTTGATTTGTTTCCTTCCCCCACCCCCTTTTTTTCTCCTTTCTTTTTCTTTCTCTTTTTCTTCTTTTTTTTTCCGTTTTTTTTTCTCTTTTTCTTCCCTTTTTTTTTCTTCTCTTTCTCTTTTCTTTGCTTCTTTCTCTCCTCTCTTTTTCTCTTTTTCCCAATACAATTTGCTTTTGGCCACTCTGCACTGAGCAAAATGACTAGAAGGAAAACCTCACCTCAAAAGAAAGAATCAGAAACAGTCCTCTCTCCCACAGAGTTACAAAATCTGGATTACAATTCAATGTCAGAAAGCCAATTCAGAAGCACTATTATACAGCTACTGGTGGCTCTAGAAAAAAGTATAAAGGACTCAAGAGACTTCATGACTGCAGAATTTAGAGCTAATCAGGCAGAAATTAAAAATCAATTGAATGAGATGCAATCCAAACTAGAAGTCCTAACGACGAGGGTTAACGAGGTGGAAGAACGAGTGAGTGACATAGAAGACAAGTTGATAGCAAAGAGGGAAACTGAGGAAAAAAGAGACAAACAATTAAAAGACCATGAAGATAGATTAAGGGAAATAAACGACAGCCTGAGGAAGAAAAACCTACGTTTAATTGGGGTTCCCGAGGGCGCCGAAAGGGACAGAGGGCCAGAATATGTATTTGAACAAATTCTAGCTGAAAACTTTCCTAATCTGGGAAGGGAAACAGGCATTCAGATCCAGGAAATAGAGAGATCCCCCCCTAAAATCAATAAAAACCGTTCAACACCTCGACATTTAATTGTGAAGCTTGCAAATTCCAAAGATAAGGAGAAGATCCTTAAAGCAGCAAGAGACAAGAAATCCCTGACTTTTATGGGGAGGAGTATTAGGGTAACAGCAGACCTCTCCACAGAGACCTGGCAGGCCAGAAAGGGCTGGCAGGATATATTCAGGGTCCTAAAGGAGAAGAACATGCAACCAAGAATACTTTATCCAGCAAGGCTCTCATTCAAAATGGAAGGAGAGATAAAGAGCTTCCAAGACAGGCAGCAACTAAAAGAATATGTGACCTCCAAACCAGCTCTGCAAGAAATTTTAAGGGGGACTCTTAAAATTCCCCTTTAAGAAGAAGTTCAGTGGAATAGTCCACAAAAACAAAGACTGAATAGATATCATGATGACACTAAACTCATATCTCTCAATAGTAACTCTGAATGTGAACGGGCTTAATGACCCCATCAAAAGGCGCAGGGTTTCAGACTGGATAAAAAAGCAGGACCCATCTATTTGCTGTCTTCAAGAGACTCATTTTAGACAGAAGGACACCTACAGCCTGAAAATAAAAGGTTGGAGAACCATTTACCATTCGAATGGTCCTCAAAAGAAAGCAGGGGTAGCCATCCTTATATCAGATAAACTAAAATTTACCCCAAAGACTGTAGTGAGAGATGAAGAGGGACACTATATCATACTTAAAGGATCTATTCAACAAGAGGACTTAACAATCCTCAATATATATGCTCCGAATGTGGGAGCTGCCAAATATATAAATCAATTATTAACCAAAGTGAAGAAATACTTAGATAATAATACACTTATACTTGGTGACTTCAATCTAGCTCTTTCTATACTCGATAGGTCTTCTAAGCAAAACATCTCCAAAGAAACGAGAGCTTTAAATGATACACTGGACCAGATGGATTTCACAGATATCTACAGAACTTTACATCCAAACTCAACTGAATACACATTCTTCTCAAGCGCACATGGAACTTTCTCCAGAATAGACCACATATTGGGTCACAAATCGGGTCTGAACCGATACCAAAAGATTGGGATTGTCCCCTGCATATTCTCAGACCATAATGCCTTGAAATTAGAACTAAATCACAACAAGAAGTTTGGAAGGACCTCAAACACGTGGAGGTTAAGGACCATCCTGCTAAAAGATAAAAGGGTCAACCAGGAAATTAAGGAAGAATTAAAAAGATTCATGGAAACTAATGAGAATGAAGATACAACCGTTCAAAATCTTTGGGATGCAGCAAAAGCAGTCCTAAGGGGGAAATACATCGCAATACAAGCATCCATTCAAAAACAGGAAAGAACTCAAATACAAAAGCTCACCTTACACATAAAGGAGCTAGAGAAAAAACAGCAAATAGATCCTACACCCAAGAGAAGAAGGGAGTTAATAAAGATTCGAGCAGAACTCAACGAAATCGAGACCAGAAGAACTGTGGAACAGATCAACAAAACCAGGAGTTGGTTCTTTGAAAGAATTAACAAGATAGATAAACCATTAGCCAGCCTTATTAAAAAGAAGAGAGAGAAGACTCAAATTAATAAAATCATGAATGAGAAAGGAGAGATCACTACCAACACCAAGGAAATACAAACGATTTTAAAAACATATTATGAACAGCTATACGCCAATAAATTAGGCAATCTGGAAGAAATGGACGCATTCCTGGAAAGCCACAAACTACCAAAACTGGAACAGGAAGAAATAGAAAACCTGAACAGACCAATAACCAGGGAGGAAATTGAAGCAGTCATCAAAAACCTCCCAAGACACAAGAGTCCAGGGCCAGATGGCTTCCCAGGGGAATTTTATCAAACGTTTAAAGAAGAAACCATACCTATTCTCCTAAAGCTGTTTGGAAAGATAGAAAGAGATGGAGTACTTCCAAATTCGTTCTATGAAGCCAGCATCACCTTAATTCCAAAGCCAGACAAAGACCCCGCCAAAAAGGAGAATTACAGACCAATACCTCTGATGAACATGGATGCAAAAATTCTCAACAAGATACTGGCCAATAGGATCCAACAGTACATTAAGAAAATTTTTCACCATGACCAAGTAGGATTTATCCCTGGGACACAAGGCTGGTTCAACACCCGTAAAACAATCAATGTGATTCATCATATCAGCAAGAGAAAAACCAAGAACCATATGATCCTCTCATTGGATGCAGAGAAAGCATTTGACAAAATACAGCATCCATTCCTGATCAAAACTCTTCAGAGTGTAGGGATAGAGGGAACATTCCTCGACATCTTAAAAGCCATCTATGAAAAGCCCACAGCAAATATCATTCTCAATGGGGAAGCACTAGGAGCCTTTCCCCTAAGATCAGGAACAAGACAGGGATGTCCACTCTCACCACTGCTGTTCAACATAGTACTGGAAGTCCTAGCCTCAGCAATCAGACAACAAAAAGACATTAAAGGCATTCAAATTGGCAAAGAAGAAGTCAAACTCTCCCTCTTCGCCGATGACATGATACTCTACATAGAAAACCCAAAAGTCTCCACCCCAAGATTGCTAGAACTCATACAGCAATTCGGTAGCGTGGCAGGATACAAAATCAATGCCCAGAAGTCAGTGGCATTTCTATACACTAACAATGAGACTGAAGAAAGAGAAATTAAGGAGTCAATCCCATTTACAATTGCACCCAAAAGCATAAGATACCTAGGAATAAACCTCACCAAAGATGTAAAGGATCTATACCCTCAAAACTATAGAACACTTCTGAAAGAAATTGAGGAAGACACAAAGAGATGGAAAAATATTCCATGCTCATGGATTGGCAGAATTAATATTGTGAAAATGTCAATGTTACCCAGGGCAATATACACGTTTAATGCAATCCCTATCAAAATACCATGGACTTTCTTCAGAGAGTTAGAACAAATTATTTTAAGATTTGTGTGGAATCAGAAAAGACCCCGAATAGCCAGGGGAATTTTTAAAAAGAAAACCATATCTGGGGGCATCACAATGCCAGATTTCAGGTTGTACTACAAAGCTGTGGTCATCAAGACAGTGTGGTACTGGCACAAAAACAGACACATAGATCAGTGGAACAGAATAGAGAATCCAGAAGTGGACCCTGAACTTTATGGGCAACTAATATTCGATAAAGGAGGAAAGACTATCCATTGGAAGAAAGACAGTCTCTTCAATAAATGGTGCTGGGAAAATTGGACATCCACATGCAGAAGAATGAAACTAGACCACTCTCTTTCACCATACACAAAGATAAACTCAAAATGGATGAAAGATCTAAATGTGAGACAAGATTCCATCAAAATCCTAGAGAAGAACACAGGCAACACCCTTTTTGAACTCGGCCATAGTAACTTCTTGCAAGATACATCCACGAAGGCAAAAGAAACAAAAGCAAAAATGAACTATTGGGACTTCATCAAGATAAGAAGCTTTTGCACAGCACAGGATACAGTCAACAAAACTAAAAGACAACCTACAGAATGGGAGAAGATATTTGCAAATGACATATCAGATAAAGGGCTAGTTTCCAAGATCTATAAAGAACTTCTTAAACTCAACACCAAAGAAACAAACAATCCAATCATGAAATGGGCAAAAGACATGAAGAGAAATCTCACAGAGGAAGACATAGACATGGCCAACATGCATATGAGAAAATGCTCTGCATCACTTGCCATCAGGGAAATACAAATGAAAACTACAATGAGATACCACCTCACACCAGTGAGAATGGGGAACATTAACAAGGCAGGAAACAACAAATGTTGGAGAGGATGCGGAGAAAAGGGAACCCTCTTACACTGTTGGTGGGACTGTGAACTGGTGCAGCCACTCTGGAAAACTGTGTGGAGGTTCCTCAAACAGTTAAAAATAGACCTGCCCTACGACCCAGCAATTGCACTGTTGGGGATTTACCCCAAAGATACAAATGCAATGAAACGCCGGGACACCTGCACCCCGATGTTTCTAGCAGCAATGGCCACGATAGCCAAACTGTGGAAGGAGCCTCGGTGTCCAACGAAAGATGAATGGATAAAGAAGATGTGGTTTATGTATACAATGGAATATTACTCAGCTATTAGAAATGACAAATACCCACCATTTGCTTCAACGTGGATGGAACTGGAGGGTATTATGCTGAGTGAAGTAAGTCAGTCGGAGAAGGACAAACATTATATGTTCTCATTCATTTGGGGAATATAAATAATAGTGAAAGGGAAGGGAGAAGAAATGTGTGGGAAATATCAGAAAGGGAGACAGAACGTAAAGACTGCTAACTCTGGGAAACGAACTAGGGGTGGTAGAAGGGGAGGAGGGCGGGGGGTGGGAGTGAATGGGTGACGGGCACTGGGTGTTATTCTGTATGTTAGTAAATTGAACACCAATAAAAAAAAAATAAACATAAAAAAAAAGAAGGCAATTAGAAAAAAAAAATAAATAAATAAAATTACCTGTAATGAATCTTCAAAAAAAAAAAAAAAAAAAAAAAAAAAAAAAAAAAAAAAACAAACATTGAGCCAGTTCACGGTATGATAGTGATGTCTCAGTTTGCCATGGACAGACACATTTTCTGTCATCCTCTGTCATCCTCTTTACCTTGATGATGCTGAGCGTTATTTCCATCTTGGGGGAACATCTGATGTGTTTGTCTTGTATTCAAAAGGTAGAATAGGGTTATTTTTTAAATTACTAACAGGTTATAGTCATAAAATCACAGGAAATTAAAGTATAAAAAGACTTAAATAATTAATTAATTACTAATTAATTTCTAGCTCCTCTATCATGCATAGATGGAGAACTGAGGCCAAATTATATTAGCTGATGTGTCTGAGATCATAGGCAGAAAGTCTGATTTTGTCAGAAGTAGAACGTGGAAATGCTGCATCTGAGTGGATTGAGGGAAAGAAGCTGAATCTGGGAGGATTTCTCCAAGACTAGGTGTTGAGGAACATGGTGATTCAGGAAATAGAGCCAAAATTCAAGGTCATCAATGATGGCAAAGATTGACAGGGGCAACAAAAGGCACATCAGAGGAGGGAAGCAGTGAAGGGTTGGGGACAGGAGGCAGAGTCTGGAACTCAATTGAAGGTTAGAGGAAGCAGAGATACTCAGCCTACCTTTCTCTTCATTAATACCTATAATAACTACCATTTAGTGAGAAGTTACTGAAGCATTGTTCTAAGTCCCTAATTTGTATTAGCTCATGTATCCTTGCAACAACCCTGTGGCAAGTATTTTTTTATCTTCCTTTTACAGATGAGATCTGAGGCACAGATGGCTTCCCAAGGCATATAGCATGCCAGGAGATGAGACAGGGCTCATATTCTTCCACTTTTTTTCCTCTTTGCTTCTGATTTAGTCCTGATTCCCTTGGCAGGAGAGAGAGGCACTTACATCTCTTCTATTTGTATTTCTTAAAGATATATTAGAAAGACTTTCTGCACCCTCTGGATGGCCCATGAAGGTGAGTGGAGCCCAGATCTCTTATAACTGGGGCTCATTTCTCCAAAGGCTAAGAGCTTGGTGCTGGGCTTCTGGGATATTGCTATAGTCCCCTCCACATTCATGATAAATAGGGAAACCACAAAATCTAAGACAAACAGGTCAGTCTGCTTTCAAGGGGAAAATATTTCTTACGTGTTGGTGATTTCAGTTGGGGAAGGTCCTCCAAGACCTCTTGCCCATTTTGTAAGGAGGAGTGCAGATTTGTTGGTAATGCCTGCTCTGCAACAGTCTACATTTCTCAAGGCCAGGGACCCTGGTATAAACATTAGTGGTTATATAACAAGGCTGTTCTTAAGCAGAATTAGGAAGCAAGTAAAGTTATTCTCTACCATCTCGTCATCAGACAGAGAGAAAGTACTCATTGATGGTCATATTGCTTATGACAACAATTCCAACCATATCTCCAACCCTCACCATTGAGGATAAAAACTCTTCATCATAATTCTTTTTTAAGTAGTCATCACATTTCTATGAATTAAATATTACTATCCCCATTTTTAGATGAATGTAATGAGCCTCAAAGCTCAATCACCTGCCTCTGAAGTGGAAGTCCTCTATTCCTCCTCTGTTCCTGAATTGCTGTTACTACCCCAATGCTACCTCTCTCTTTGACTTTATGACTCACTTCTGAGCCCTGATTTTGTTTCCCAGAGTTTTCTAAATCCCAACAGCATCTTGATACTGAACTTGTATAAGATGTAGAAGTTGAATTATTCATTCAATGAGATAATTTTAGTATCAAATGGGATAGAAGTTTACATACATACTGCCAGCATAAGTGTATCTTGGGTACAGTAGTTTTATTTGTGGCACATATTTTGAACACTCTGTAAGCAGAATAGCTTTCTTCCCTTTTATTCTTTCTTAGCACTTGGACTGCATAATCATTATATAGACATATAGATACATAGTTCAGTCTTCTCAGTTTGGAATCATGAAGTATTTTCAACTCAAACACACTAATGGTAACAGTAGCAGGGGGGGATCTGGGAAGATGAATAACTTTACATTGGAAAAGTATTGACTGTTCATTAACTCACTTGCTTATCCATCCAGTCTTTTGACAAATGCTTCCAAATTCCTAACACATCCCAGCCTTGTACTAGGAACTGTGGCTACAGAGAAGAGTGTTTTTCGCCAACCTACCCACCTACTATGACCTCATAGATAAATAGGAGCGATAAACATAAAAATGTATATAACAGCACAATCATTACTTGCAGGAAGAAGCCCACAGTGCCACTGGAACACCAGACACAAACTCTTCAGTTTTCTCAGAAAAGTTGGAAGCAGAACTAAATCTTCAAGGAGGCAAAGGAGTTACGGCATTTTGAAGAGACAGACATGCCACATAGGGCAAAAAAAAAGTCAGAGACTATTGAGGGTGTCCAAAGTTATTTGATGCTTATGTTGATGAGGATGAAGGTATGGGTGTATATTTTGGGAATGGAGAGTGATGAGGTTGGAGAGTAGTATTAGCTTGGAGGGTCTTATTAGAGGAAAGACAGGGGAAAATGCAGAAGGATTGGTCTCATCTTTGGGGGAGGAAATAAAGATTCAACTATAAGATTAGTGTGTGTCAAACACCATTTCAGGTTTCATTCTCCGGAAGCAGATATTAAGATAGAATATGATAGGCAGGGTATAACTTAGGAATGACTATCTGTAGAAGAGTAGGTGAGAGATAGGACTATGCAGAAAGAGAAGCTGAACTGTGACAGAAGCCTGACAAAGCCTTAGCCAATCCCCCTAGGAGCTTTTGTGTCCATATAGGAACACATAAGGACAGTCAGGACTTTACTGCTTTGAACTGAAATTGGTTGACAAACAGTCATTGGATATGGACTGCTCTGGACAGATAAGTCCTTGGACAAGCCAGTTTTTTGCAACTGGGCCTAGTAACTATCTGCTGACCACACACTCAGCAGCTGGAGCATCAGGGACTTTGTGCTGCATAGCTCAAGGCTCACCCCAAACACCTAATACAGGGTGTTTATGAAACCCAGATTTCATATTTTTTCTCACAACTCCATCAAATTGTCCAGATTGGGAGACTGAGATTCATGAGAATCCATTGTTCATGGTTACACAGGCTGCTCCTGATGACTTTGCGTCTGCTACCTTTACCACACTTCCCACTGCTAGGAAGCAACTTGTGCAACATGAAAAGTATCAAAGATCTATAAATCTTTTCTAATAATGGATTACAAAATTCTAAATATTTTCAGGAAAGAGTGAGTTCAGCGTGGTTTGGAAATTTTCAGCGAGGTCAGAATTTTATTGGGTCAGAATTATAATTGGATTTCTATAAACAAAGTGCTTCCAAAAATAATAATGCCATATTACGGGACAAGACTTATGTAGTCACTCACTTGAAGTCAGTATCAAAGCTTGGTAATTACTACCAGGGTCAGAAATTTAGAAACCCCAGAGAATAATGCGCATAGAAACTCTAAATTCATTACTAAACTCGTTTTAAAAATCATATTAAAAATAGCAAGAACAAATTCAAAGTACTGTTATCGCTTACTCAGAATGGTTAGAACTGCAGTGAAATGTAGTCTACAATGACATTTGCTTTTTAGCATACAATTTCCACTTAGCTATTTTCCCTAACATTTATCTGCACATTCTTTTAGATAACCTAGATGTTACACCACAGAAGACAGGGTCAAATGGATCATAGATTCACGTGTAAGAAAAACAGGAACCCTCCAGAGAGTATAATGATTTGTTTCAGTGAGATGGAGTGGGGCAAGGAGAAGAAGTGTTACGGTGTATTAGCTAATGCTGCTCAATAATTTACCAATCAATTAAAATGCCATTATTATTCTCCTCTGCCACTTAGCTTCTGTGATATTTAAAGGTCACATGGGCGCTATTGGGGAGGACAGCTATTAGCAGTTACATGAAAATAGCATTTCCAATCTCTGTAATAGGGTGTCAAGGTAATTTGTGTCCTAGTTCAAGTTACACTCATCAGCACACAAGGGCAGATGTTTGACAAATGTAGTATACTAAAGGAAACGAGAAGAAAAAGTACTCAAAGGCCTGATGAGGGTATGGATAATCAGAGAGACAAAATGGCCTATGATATTATGTAGTTTTTTGGTTTTTTTTTTCAACTGGGGACAGATACTTCCTGTCTGGAGGGAATCTTCAGGATCCACTGTGATATTGATTCTTCATCTTCATTGACTAGATTCTAATCATAGACTAGTGACTTGTCTGAGATCATAAACAGTTTAGCTCTAATTAAAACTGTGTATTAGGGCACCTGGGTGGTTCAGTCAGGCAAGCATCTACCTTTAGCTCAGGTCATGATCTCAGGGTCCTGGGATTGAGTCCTGTATGGGGGCCCCCTCACTCAGTGGGAAGTCTGCTTCTCCCTTTCCCTCTGCCCCTCCCCTAGCCCATGATCTCTCTCTCTCTCTCTCAAATAAATAAATAAAATCTTTTTAAAAAACATGTATATTAATTATTTAGTAAATATAAAACTACTCATTAAATAATTAGTAATTAACAAATAATAAATGATTATTAATACATAGCTTTTATTGGGCATTTAATATTTGCTAAGGGTGCTAAGAGTTGTATTAGACACTTTGCATGCATATCCTCTATCATAATAATAACATAAGCAATAGAGTACATTATCTCCATCTTGTAGACCAGAAAACTGAGAAAGAGATGCTAAGTAGCATGTTTATAGTCTCATGAGTAATAAGTGATGAAGCCCTGGGCCAGTATTATTAAAACTTCACAGCTCCCTTAAGTACTTATGGTATGTTATTTGGAATAACATTGGAATTGGTATGTTATTTCTATTTTTCCCCCAAATATGTGCTGAATTTTTCTAACTCTTTATATTATAAGTGACTTGTAGAGGTGAGCTGGTTCTTTGATGTGTTCATTTAACAAAATAATCTAATTCACACCTAGATATACAACATATGTTTAGTAAATGGTCATAGAGAAGACTTATGGATATTTCAACTTGTACTTTGAACGGCCACTTAGTGAAAGAAATGGTGTTGTGTCTTCACATTCATATACTACTCTCCTGCTTCTTCAGTGTTGATAGAAAATGTTACCCATGCTAAACTATTACTGAAGAGATGCCTTAATTTGAAAATTTGGGACTATCTGTGCACAAACATTCATCTCAACTCTGGTTGACTAAATACAGTCGGATTTCTCAACAAATAGTAAGGTAGCGTACCATAGTTACCCGTTATTACTTGGAATTTTCTTTTGACTAAAAGGTCCATCTTCTGAAAGTATCCAGTATCCAGTATTTGCATGGAAACATAACCTGAAGTTCCCCTTTCTGCTCAGCAAGGTCTCACAGGAATGGGGTCTCGGAGTCAAGCATGGTGGGATTGGCCACCTTGTTCATCATCAGGGATGAATGAGATACATATCCCTTCAATGCCCCTTGTTTTCCAGGTCTTTATTTTCCACCTTACTCTTGAAGGCCATTCTCTCCACAGCAGGAACATTGAGAAGGGCATCCATGGGAAAGGCATAAGATTTACTGAAGACTTGGAATTTAGAAAATTTTGAATGTGAGGATCAGCTCTACTATTCCAGGACTTCATGAGTTGATGCAAGCCATCTATACAGGCTGAGTCATAATTTCCTCCTAGAGATAATATCAATCTTGTAGGTTTTGTTTTTAAAGAATTCAGTGAGAAAAATAAAATTATTACTGCTTTTCCTTATGCACTATGGGTTCCAATTATTTTAAACTAACTGAGTTCTCTGGAGTTGAAATATTTTCCCTCATTGTCCTCATTCTTCTTATCACATATTTTCCCTCCTGCTTCAGAGTCCTTCCCCTGCTTCACCTGCCACCAAAAAGTCCAAGCACTTCATAAATGAATTAATAGCTCTTGGAGAATAGAGGGAGATGATTAAAAAAAATCTAAGGGATTTTTTTACAAACTTTATTTCTTCTACATATTAATGGAATGCAAAAAGCATCTAATGGAGATTTTTGTCAAGAAATAATTAGATATTTATCATCTTATATTTCATTAATGAAATTGGTTTTCTTATCACAATATTTTAATTGACATTTAAAAATATCCTCATTACATAGTATTTTAAATTATAGCTGAAATAATCTGTGTTGAATGCCTCTATCATTTTAAGGTGAAGATAGAAACTTGAAAAACCATTTGAATTTCTAATTGAAAAATAATTGGGTTTAAAAGAAGGGAATTATGATAATCATTAGGTGTGATAAAAGAGGGGTTGATGCTGAATTTTCAATTATGAATATAAAGTATAATCTCAAGCATGTGCTGGAGAACAACTTTTATGTGCAATGCTTGTGTTTTACAGACCTCCAAAATGACAGATAATGATGTGAGAAATCAGGCAACAGAAGAAGGCCATAGAGATTACGCTAAAATTTTGTCATCTAGAAAAACCTCAAGGGTAAGGATGAACATTTTTTTTAATCAAAAAATATTTTAAAGACTAATAACATTAGGGTAATTTCTAATGTCAAACAGATGAGGTGAAGCTCCTGAAGGATACTCCTGCCACTACCTCTTTCCCATTTCACGGTGTCATAACAAGAGATTGCAAGGTTTGATGTCTCCAATCTTTCCCTGATCCAGAGAATACTTCTCTCTCCTTCACTTTCCCCAAATAACAGCTTTACTGAAATATAATTCACATTCTCCAAAATTCACCCTGTATAGTGTAAAATTTAATGTGTTTTTTTGTATATTCACAGAGTTGGGCAACCAACACCACTATCTAATTTCAGAAAATTTTCATCACCTCCAAAAAGACACTTTGTATACATTAGCAGTCATTCACAATTTGCCCCTCCCCATCTCCTGGAAACCACCAGTCCATCCTGTTTCTATGGATTTGCTTAGTCTGGCCATTTACTATAAATGGAATCATGTAATACATGGTCATTTGTATCTGGATTCTTTCCTGTATCATTATGTTTTCAAGGTTTATTTGGCAGCATATATAGTAGTAGCATAGATCAATACTTCATTCCTTTTTTTCTTTTTAAATTTTTTTTGTATAGTTGACACACAGTATCACATTAGTCTAAGGTGTACCACATAGTGATTCAACAGCTCTGTATCTTCTGCTCTGCTGATTTGATTTTAGTAACCATAGTGGGTATGAAGAAGCATTTCATTGGACTTTGAAGCATTTCATTGGGACTTTGATTTGCATTACCCTAATTAATGATACTCCTGGGATTATTGGTCATTTGTATATATTCTTTGAAGAAATACCAATTCAAGTCCTCTACCCATATCTACATTGGATTACTTACAAAAGTTCTTTGTTCTGTATACTTGTATGATTTGTAAATATTTCCTCTGATTCTGTAAATTGACTTTTAAATTTGACTTTTTTTATGGTACAGCACAAAATTTTTAAATTTTAATGAGGTTCAACTTATCTATATTTTCTTTGGTAAATATACTTTTAGTGTTGTATCTTAAGGGTCCAATATCTCAATATCTTACAGCTCCCTTTTTTCCTAAGAGGTTTTTTTTTTTCAGTTTTGCATTTACATTTATGTCTATAACCATGTTATTATTTTTGCTTATGATATAAGGTAAGAGTTGAGCTCTATTCATTTATACATGAATATCCCAGTTGTCTCAGTGCCATTCTTAAAAAAGACATCTCATTGTCCTGATACCCTTATTGAAAATCAGTTGCCATAAACTTAAGATTTTATTTATTTTTGGACTCTTAATTGTATTCCATTGATCTATATATCAAGCTTTATGCAATTACCACACTGCCTCGGTTACTATAGCTTATAAGATTTTAAGTTGGGAAGTATGTATCATCCAAATTTGGTCCTTCTTTTTTAAGATTGGTCTAGCTATTTTTAGGTCCATTGTATTTCCATGTGAATTTTTTTATATGAATTTTAATATGAATATGTTACTTTCTACAGAAATATCAACCAAACTTTTGATAGGGAATATGTTGAATCTGTAGATTAGTTTTGGAGGACTGATGCCTTAACAGTATTTATACTTCTCATCCAAAAACATGAGTATCTTTCCATTTATTTAAGACTTTTTAAACTTATGTCAACAATATTTTTTAGTTTTTTATTATACAAGTCTTGTATTTCTCTTATTAAATGTATTCCTTAGTATTTTATCCTATGGAACATATTATAGATGTAATTGTTTTCTTAATTTCTTTTTTGGATTATTCATTGCATGAATATATAAATGCAATTGATTTTTGTATTTTGATCTTTTATCCTGCAACCTTGTACTCTTTCACTGGTTCTAACAATATGTTTTCTGGATTCATTAACATTTCTGCATACAAATTCAGGTCTTATATGTAGACATATCTACATGTCAAGATATTTTACATTTTCCTTTCCAATTTATAATCCTTTAATTCTTTATTACTTCATATCTGTTTACTCTGACTAGAACTTCCAGTAGAATGTTGACCAGAAATGATAAGAATGGACAACCTTGCTTTATTCTAGGTAGTAATATTAGTGTATGGATCAGCATTTCCTATGTCTTTACATGTCTCATAATTTTTCTTGAAACATTTAATTAAAATAATTAAGTAAACCTGTAAATCCTACTTTTTCCCTCCTTCCAATGTTTGTTGTCATTGTCATCGTTTTTTGTTGTTTAGTAACTTTTGAATTATTCTGTAAACTGCATGTTGTTTTTCATGTATGATTCTAGGCTCTGCTTAGTTAACTTAAGATCAATAAACTAAAAGGCAGAGATTTCATTAAATACCTTGAATCAGCAAATCTCTTAGCCTTGTTGAGAATCTTTGTGCTCATACTAAGGTAAATTTTCTACACTCCCGTGGCTTGCAATTCTGCCTTAGTCTTCACTCCCTGTTGGCACAGAATCCCCAGGTCACTCAGTGATGAGAGCTAGGGCTTTTCCCCATGCATGCATACAGCCCTGGGCATGCACACCACCCTAGGCATTTTCCTGGCCTTCTAGGCTCCCAGGAACATCTCAGAACTTCTCAAAGTCCACTATGGACATATCATTCCCCAGCTTTCCTTTGTGTTTCTTGATCATCCTTTTATTTTCCCCAACTTTTATCATGATGTCAGATCATTCTAATGTTAAACAACTGCAGCTTATGTTTTTTAATATTATTTTATCTTTTTTTAAGATGTCCTGTGGAAATAGCTATTTTCCCTGAGCAAGTTCAGAGTCAGAAAAAGTAAAGAAAAATCTTGAATGGGGAATTTCTAGGGAACTCCCAGATAGGTTAAATAATGATAATTTACTGGAAATTGAATTGCTTTTGCAGCCCCAAATCCTTTCTGGTTGCTTCCAGGCTGCTGGTTTTGAAAGTTACTCTGATTGAAAGGTTTTCATGTTGACCATGGTTTTCATCTTGACCATGGAGCTGAGATGAAGGGGTTGGAAGTAGGATGAGCTAACACACCAGAAAGATTGCTGTTCTTACTGAGATTCAGTTACTTTTCTTAAATAAATGTTCCTCAGATTGTTTTACACTTTTGTTAATTCCAAAGTTCTGAAAAAGTTTATTTTGATAATTTTCCCACCATTTTTGTTAATTTTATGGATGATCCAGAGCTTGGAGACTCTTACCCTACCGTTCCCGAATTGCTTCCTTCCCAATCAAATTTTTAACCTCATGTCATCTACATTCTGCATTAGCTTTCCTTTGTTTTCCCTCTCCCTCCTGTAGGGACTCATGTGAGATCCTGTCTTTCTGTCTAAAGTCCTGGATGTAAGGCTGCAAGGAGGAAATACTGGAATTTGCTGAAGAAATGCTTTTGAAGGTAGTCTTAAAAGTGAGATATTTTAATGAAGATATCAAATCTTGAGCACACATTTGAAATGCAGTCATAAAAATCTTCCCTCCCTGTCTCCTTGGTTAATAGCACTAGGTATTCATAGTAGGATAGGAGTTGCAATGTTGATGGAGACTTGTTAATGTGGAGAATATCTTGAGTGAAAATTGTAATTATATTCATGAAACCTCACTGAAAAGTTTTCTTTTATTTTTGACCTGATTCTCTGTCCAGTCACCTTCCAGGTACCAACACCATCAAAAGGCCAGTAAAAGCTGCTGAGATCCGAAGGGCAAATAAGTTGTCTTAAGAATTCCATGGGATTACTAAGGGGCCATGTTATTAACCAGGAAAGGAGCACCTGCTGATTACTGAATTTCCTTGACAGAGAAAAGATTTGGTCTCTGCTGTTCACCAGACACATGATCTTGAAGCAATGTTTGCATTTTCCTGGGCTTCATTATCATCATTTGCACAATGACTATCTGGCCAAGTCTCCAAAATTTATTATCATACTGCTGTTTTTTATCATTACATTCTTGTTATACTGTATATTATATAATATATACATATATATATACACATGTATAATGTGCATGTATAATGTATAATGTGTGTGTATATATAAATAATTATATATATATACACACATATAAATTTAAATGACTGTTAGAGCCACCGATAACCATAGGACAACTGTTAAAGAAAATTCAATGGCACTTCCTAGAGATGGAAAGGGAGACTTTTTTCAGGACCATCATAAGTATAGAGACCACTACAGTGGGATCTTACAGTCAGGGACAGATTTGCGCTCAGCCCTGAGCACAGCATGGGCAAATGGGGGTTTTAACCAAGGAGCAGGGTGGGACAGGGGATCGAAAATTACTAAGAGGAGATATCAAAGGCAAAGTGTTTCTGGCTAAATTGATTTAACAAGGTTCTTGCTGAATATATGCTAAATTTTACCTATAGGATGGTGGAGGATAAGGGACCTGATGAGCTATCAGGTGGGAGTTCTGGTTAAACTGACTTAGCAGGATTCTTACCCAAACCATATTTTACAAGGAAGCGCACAGATGTGCTAAGAGAAGATAAACCTGACATTATAATATTTACTCTAGCAAGGCTCTGTTATAGCCTCAACTGTACACAGTACTGCTGCATGGGACACTCAGAAAAGAAGTTGATCTTCTACACAACTGACCTTCTTTCTGCCTCTCTTCATGAAAACTATTCTCAGTACCACATTTCTGATCCAATGAGTAGGCTGCATTATTTGATTCATGGAAACACTCTTCTCACTGAACTACTCTTTGTTCCTCCAGCTCAATCTTCCTTGAAAATCTTTAACTCTAAAAGCTTTGACAACATGTAATTTGGAGGTTCTCTTTCCTGTCTTGATCTTTGTTACTTGTGATGGGTTCTCTATCCCCACCACTGTTTGTCTTAATGCTCACATTTTGTTCTGGTCAGGTTAAGAAGGACACCTGATTTAAACCTCTAGTTGTGTTAGAACCTTTCACAAGATCACATCCAGTTCCTACACCCCAGGTGGATGCTTTGCTGGACTCCAGACTCAGCTTGTTTTTGGCAGAATGTTCACTTCTCCCACTTCTATCCATCCTCATCTATATCCTTTCTTGTCTCAGAGCTTCACATTCACCCATTCACTGGTCAGAAGTCCACAGGTTATCTTAGACTCCTTCCTCCCTTTCCATTTAGCCATATCAGTCATCAAATATTAGCCACCAATCTTATTTTGAATGTTCTTTAAATCAATGCCATTCTTATATATATATATATATATATATATATATATATATATATATATATTAGCCAGCATGAAGCATCTAAAATATAAATTGACCATGTCACTCCCCTGGTGAAAATCACCAACAGCAGGAAAATTTATATACTCAGGCCTCTGCTAGTTGGCACCAGTCACTCTGTTTTCACCCTGAACTCCTGATCTAATGAATAATCAAGTATGGCTGAAACAAGAACTATTTATAGAGAGGTTTTAGTGTTACAGACAATAAGGAAATGGAGAGTAAGAAAGAGTTTATTGAGGAAACTTATTGGAGCTTAAATCTGTAGGCTGAATAGAAGTTAATTAAGTAAAGTATAGAAAGTGTTATGCAGGGGCATGGTGATATTCTGAGTAAAAGAAACAGCATATGCAAATATCTTGTGGCAGTGGGGAGTTTGGGTTTTTTGAAAAAATATAGGAAGATTGCTATGGCTAGAATCAAAAATCGAGGAAAAGAATGTCATGAGAAAAAGCTGCTTATAAACTCAGAAGGTTATTATTATTGTTATACATTTCAGTTCACGAAATAAGAAAACACACAAAAACTAAAATTCAAACCAGTTCTTCTGATGCAAATTGAAAGCAGTGCAGTAATATTCCAACTGTCATATTGCAATATATATATGTATATCTCGATTATACATGAGGGAGGAGAGAAAATGATCACATTTTGAGTGCTTAGGGAAAGTTGAGTTTGAGCAAACACACATAAACAAATAGAAATAATTAATAAATGTGAAATAACTTTACACCAAAGCCATACAAGATGACTTGAGAAGAACTATTATACTTTCATTTAGGGTGCTCTTCAAAGTGGAGAGCACAACGAGGACATGCTACAGTATGGTGTCCAGTCAAGGTTGAACATATCAGGGCAAAATCTCACAAACTACATTTATTTAAAAAAAATGTCCACAGAAAATAAGCCTCAGTGATAAATCTGGGTTCGTATTCTATTATAAGTGGAAAACAGCCAGTTTTGCATCTTGTACAAGCACTTTCAATCACTTTTAGGGCCATGTGGTTGCCTTCTCCGGCAATGAAAAAATTAAAACATGTAGATTCAATAACAATCCCTAAGTATTGGCGTCAAGATTGTTTATGGTGCCTAATTTCATTCAGGGCTGAGCTGAGGTAGGTAGGTTGTGGTCTAAAGGTCACAGAAAGCTGCATCTCCTTATACTGCACTTTACAGACATTACTGAAAATGCATTCTATTTAAATAGCTATTTGGATAATTAGATATGTCCAATCAGTAGAAGAAAACCACAAAAACAATCATTTGATGAGAAAATCCTCACATTTAGAATGCACTGGTGTCAGAAAGAAAGAAAATGATTTTATTTTCAAAGCAGCTGGAGTTTGGGGAAAAGTGCTGAAAAATCAATTTATTTTCAAAGGAATGGGCTAGACTGATTATGCATTTGTTAGTTCCATTGGCACTGTTTGGATACAATATAGATGCATTGATTTTCATGCATATGTGATATGTCTTTTTCTTACACAGAAAATATGGTGTTCACAAAGAAGAGATGAGATTTTTTTGGTGGTTAAAATAATAAATTCAACTTTCTGTTTTCGTCTTTTAAAGTTATTTTCCTTCTGAGCTTAATCAGGTATTTGTTATTTATTATGGGGAAACACTTACCCAAGATAATTAATTTCAGCAGAGGGTCATACCTCATACCCCTCATTTTACAGCTTCATCTTTAAAGGCAATTTTGGGAATGGAAACAGGGAAGACAAGTCACTGCACAGACAAGCTGTTTTATTAATGGAGGGTCAGACTAGGAGAGGGTTGCTTATTCTGATTCTACAGGAAAAGGAGAGTTTGTTTGGTCCCTTCCATATTGTGAGGCATTCCAGCAAGACCCAGTGCCCTCCTTGTACTCATCCCCGATCTCCATGTGCCCTGACTTTCACCCCCACCCCAAAGACACTTAACCTATGTTGTAAAAGTCTTATCTTTGGGAACCTGATGTTGGTCTGGCTGGTCATTTACAGGTGTGCCTGTGAAGCGGAGTTGCCTAAGAATTAGTTTAAAATGAAGATCCCATGACAATGTTCAATACATAACAAAGAAGAATCTAATAGAAGTAGGGAAAAAGAGGTATCAAATAGGGTCTCAGAAACTGCTGTCTGAAAACCTCCAGTTGCTTATGACATAGTTGGCTTTTGAATTTCAGGATTTCTGTGGACTGGTTAGATGCAAAAGGGGTCCCTAAAAAGCTTAGGTTTCCTAAGATCTTCTTTTATACACTTTATAGTGTCTTCGTCCAGTTTAATGTTTACTTAAAAGGCCCCTAAGGAGGGGGATAAATTATGGTCACTTGATTCAATATAATTTCTTTATGTTATTTTACCTTTTCCTTAAACATTACCACTGTATATATAAATTTGAAGATAACAAGGTCTTTGTGGAGATTCTTACATATTAAGAAATGCTTTTGGTTGGTTACCACTGAGAGATTCTCAAAGATCCTGGCATCTCTAGTCACCCCTTCCCTTTGACCTGCATTGAGAATGTAGGGGTTTTAGATTTGCAAATTCATGACTGGAGACAATTTGAGCTGGCCACAATTGCTATCAACTGTTTTTATAATGTGCAAGAAATGTCTTATATACTTTTTGTCATTTGACACTCACATAAGGTGGACTTCTTTTGTATTTCTATTATTTAAATGACAAGATGTTTTTTCAATACCACCTAAATATCAAACTGTAGCTAATTCTACCTACTTGCAATGAAAATGCCCTATGTGACATAATACACATCAGTGAGAATCAAATCTAGGCTACTCTCTTCCATGGACAGAGATTAATGAAATTGAGTTTTGAAAGCTCCTATATGCTCCTCATGTGTGAACCTAGGGATGGAAGCTCACCTTGGAATCTGAAGTATAGATCTGCAACCAAGAAGGGGCAAAAACTTTTATCTTAGCAACATTTTTTGCTTCATCATTCTGTTTGTAGATGATATGATTGTCTATGTAGAAACCCCAAAGAATCTACAAAAAGCCTCTAGAACTAATAAGTGAGTTCAGGAAGGTCACAAAATACAAGAGCAACACAAAATAATTTTACTTCTATATAATAACAATGAACATGGGGAAATCAAAATTAAAAACACAGTATAATTTATAATAACTACAATGAAAATTAAGTGCCTATGTATACACTTAATAAAACATGTCAATGATCAGTATATTGAAAATAGTAAAATCCTCCTGAAACAAAAATCGAAGTATACCTACATAAATGGAGAGACATAACATGTTCATGGATTGGAAGACTCAACATAGTAAAGATATCAGCTCTTTTTAAACTGATCCGTATATTCAATCCAATTTCTTTGAAAATCCTAGGAAGTATTTGGAAATAGACAAGTTTATCCTAAAATTGATATGGAAGGGCAAAAATCCTAGATAGCTTTAAAAAAATCGTGAAAGAATATCAAAGTGGAAAGAGTCATTCCACTCAATAGTAATGCCCACCATATAGCTATAATGATCAAAAGTGTGGTACTGGTGGAGAGACAGGTACATAGATCAATGAACAGAATAAAGAACCAGAAATAGGCCCACACAAATACATCTAACTGATTTTTGACAAAGGTGAAAAAGTAACCCAACAGAAGAATAGCCTTTTCAGGTGCTGAAACAATTGGACTTGCATGGCCCAAAAGTGAACCATTAACTTAAATATCATATCCTATACAAAAATTAACTAAAGATGGATTATGGACTTAAATATAAAATGGGTGACGGGCACTGGGTGTTATTCTGTATGTTAGTAAATTGAACACCAATAAAAAATAAATAAAACTGTAAAAAAAAATAAAAAAAAAAAAATAAAATGTAATATTATGTAACTTTTAAACAAATTTGCCCCAGAAAAAAATCTTTAGTATTTAGGCTGAAGCAAAGGGTTCTTAGACTTGACACCAAAAACATAGTCCATAAAAAGAAGGGGATCCCTGGGTGGCTCAGCAGTTTAGCGCCTGCCTTTGGCCCAGGGCGTGATCCTGGAGTCCCGGGATCAAGTTCCACGTCGGGCTCCTTGCATGGAGCCTGCTTCTCCCTCAGCCTGTGTCCCTGCTTCTCTCTCTCTCTCTGTGTATGTCATGAATAAATAAATAAAATATTAAAAAAAAAAATAGGGCAGCCCCCATGGCTCAATGGTTTAGCGCCGCCTTCCTCCCAGGGTGTGATCCTGGAGACCTGGAATCGAGTCCCACGTTGGGCTCCTTGCATGGAGCCTGCTTCTCCCTCTTCCTGTGCCTCTGCCTCTCTCTCTCTCTGTGTGTGTCTCTCACGAATAAATAAATAAAATCTTAATAAAAATAAAAATAAACATAGTCCATAAAAGGAAAATTGATAAATTGGAAATATTGAGTTAAAGGCTTTTACTCTGTGAATGACACTGATCAAAGAATTAAAAAAGAAAATGGGAACTGGAGGAAAATATATGCCCATGATGTGTCTATCAAAGGGCCCATGTAGAATATAAAACACAAATGTCAAACTTAACAGTAAAAATTCAAACAATCCAATTTGATGATGGGCAAAAGACATGAATAGACATTTCGCCAAAGAGGCTGTACAGATGGCAAATAAGAAAATGAAGTGTTCAACCTCTTTGGCCATCAGAAAAAATTCTAAGATCCCTGGGTAGCTCAGTGGTTTGGTGCCTGCCTTCGGCCCAGGGCGTGATCCTGGGGTCCTGGGATCGAGTCCCGCATTGGGCTATCGGGCTCCCTGCGTGGAGCCTGCTTCTCCCTCTGCCTATGTCTCTGCCTCTCTCTCTCTCTCTCTCTCTGTCTCTCATGAATAAATAAATAATATCTTTTAAAAAATTAAAAATTCTTATTAAAACACAAATCAGATATCATTACACACCTACCAGAATGGCTAAACAGTGCCAATACCAAATGCTAGAGAGGATGTGGAGAAAGTAGATTACTCATACATTGTGAATGAGAGTAGAAATGGCTGGGCCAAATCTGGAAAAGTTTGATAGTTTCTTAGGTAACTAAACACATAATTGCCATATGTCCCAGCAATTGCACCTTTGGTCATTTATCCAAGAGAAATTAAACTATATCCTACCCCAAAACCTATGTAAAAATGTTCATAGTAAGTAGCTTTATTCTAAATATTCAAAAACTGGAAAAAAAAAAACCAGCTGTGCTTTATTAAGTAGATAGTTAAACAAACCATGGTCCACCCCTGTTATGGTATACTACCCGGCAATGAGAAGGAAAGAACTATGATACACAAAACAACCTCAAAAAATCTCTATGGAAATTACAATGAGTATGAGAAGCCAATCCCAAAAGCTTGCATACTATATGGTTCAATTTATATAAAAAATTATAGGTCAAAATTATAGAAATTGAGAACAGATTAATGGTTGCCATGGGTTAAGAATACCAGGGGCAGTGAAGATGTAGGAATGCTAATGGACTTGTTCTTTATCTTGACTGTGACAATGCCAATGCCCATGTGGGTTGTGGCATTGTGATACAGTTTTGCAGGACATTATTCTTGTGGAAAACTATATAATGGCTAAATGAGATGCCTCAGTATAATTTCTCATACCTGTATGCTCATCTATATTAACCACAAATAAAATGTTACTTAAAAACAAAAAAGGAAGAAGAGTTTATTTCACATGGTCATATCATCAATTTCAGTCTATCCTGTGGCTGTGAGTAGGCCTTTCTAAAATCCTCAATCCCCTCTCATAAAAATAATAATATTAATCATGTCTTTAATTTTTCAACTATGAACCTGGAGATTTCCACACATTCTTCCTAAACATCACATCAAGCCCTAAACATCACAAGCCTGTAAAGCATATATAGCTCTCAGTACTTTACAAACAAAGAGTCCTATGCCTCAGCCATGCTAAGTCACTTGCCCGAGGTCACAGGGCTGGTACATGTCACATTAGCAATGAGTCCTGGTCTGTCTGATTCTGAAATATATGACCTGATCCTCCGAGGTCAGTCTGACCTCAGAGTCAGTGCAGATGTGGGTCAGTTCCTCATTCCAGACCACTCATTTCTTTACAGGCATCAGCCATGTAGTCCTTTAGGAAGACACTGGTGTGACTTTCAAGGTAGATGAACTCATAAAGCATTCAGCATGTCAAGCTGGAGTCTCTGCCTTGTTTGGAAAGTGCAAGATAAATTTTAGCAGGCTATGGTTTGTTTGAGGATGTGGGGAATAATCTAATCTGCTATTTGAAATATAATTTAGATTTAAGAGGTGTTTTACTGTTCTATTTCTAGAGTGCCTGAGGATCCAGCTGAGTGTATTACACATCACATTAGATTAAGGTCAATTAACAACATTGCCAGGGATTTTTCCCTTTCATAATGAGATAGAGCTGCAAATTTGTGATTAAAATCCTATGTTAGTGCATATGAATGGAGGGATTTTAGACAAGCTCCAGTTGTGATTAAGGCTGCATCATGGGGTCTAGTGGGTCATGCCATGTCATAACTCCCTGAACTTTCTGATCAGCATTTATTGAATAGCTTTCCACATGGAGTCCAATTGGCCAGAGGTGACTATTGTGCTGAGTGTCACACATTTAGATTCGGGATGCAAATTTAAATGTGTTGAAAACAGCAGAGCACATAAAAAACATGGCTTTGCCCATACTGCTGTTAATTGTACACATGTGCTGCTGTCAGGGTGAGACAGGAGGAAGCCACAGGGGTGCACTCAAGGCCCCCAGGGAGGTAGCAGAGACAAGAAATTAGGGTGGTTTTGTCATCAAGAAGGAAGAGTGCCCAGTTTAACACTGGGCAGACCTGGATGTGGATATTGATTCTGTCACTTATAAATTGCATGAATTTGAGCAAGTCACTTAACCTGAGCCTCCTTTCCTCAGCTGTATTGTGGTGATGACAACTTGTCTATTCAAACATTCTTCTACAGATGAAGTGAGATCTAAGCAGCTTGTATATGTAGGGGTCTAGTGAATGGCAGACATTGTAAAAACAAAAAGTTACAATTTCAGCATTAAAAGGAACAGTGATTGTCACCTAACTCACCCGCCCCTCATTTCTACTTAGCAGGTAAGTGGGGTAATTTTTATTGTAGTTGGCTGTTATTCTCTGTGGTCAATTGAAAATGTTATCTAAAATTAATTTATTTAGAATATGTTGACTGAATACAGATTATTAAAAACTGGACAACAGTTACTAATTTCAAGTTCTGAGAGTTAATCAAATCATAAATGACATGGGTGCTGCAGTTACTTGAGTTCTCTAAGCCACAGTTCCACTGCCTACAAAGTGGGCAGAATGATTCCAGCGTTTTTGTGAGGACTGAGAGATGGGATATTTAACATATCTGCATTAGAGATCCATCAGAGAGCAACCCCCAGACAGATGATGGCCATGGGAGTGATGAAGGAGAAGCTTGGGGAGCAGCAGCCTCATAGCTACTCATGAGGCATCTTAGGATCAGGGAACTCTTCATATGTCTGGATTTTGCCTCATCAAAGATCACATTGGCCCTTCCTCCCAGAGTACACTACATCCATGCTTCCCACAAATTTTGGTTGGTTTTGGCTCTAGTCTTGGTCTGTGCTTATTGATTTGGTTATTTCATTTCACAGTTCTCAACTATGATTATCAGAAGACTGTAGTCTGTATCCCAGGAGCTCCTTATTTGCTGGATGGTATGCTGTTGTTGGTTCATATTGATTCTAGGGAACTAATTTTTAAATGATCAGGAATTTTGATGGCCATTTTTGAAAAGCATTGGTAACTTGAAATTGATTATAATAAACATATTTACACCATGGCAATCTTCAGATTACAAATCAGGGTTCCTCATCTGATGGCCAGTTGGTGAGTCTTAGCCAGTGCATTACCGGTTTAGGCTCTTCCTTTGTTGGTTCAGTTATGGTTTGTAACCACCTCACATAGGCACACCTAAGTGCATATGCATATCCATTTCCATTTGGATTTGCACTGAGGGATTTGAAGTTAAAGTTGTCTTGTCCATTGTTGAGGCTCATGTACACTAAACACCAGCTAAGCCACACTATTAGTCCCAAGAACAGCTTTTGGGGAGATAGAGGGCACTGATAGGGATGGTGCTTACCCTAAAGGAAAAAAAAATAAATGATAAACCAGTTGGAAACTGCCATGCAGTGATCCTGAGAGTCTCCCTCCACACACTATCTCTTGTCTCTAAAGCTCCTAGCTCTCTATTTCAGACTCTACCCCTTTTTTCCTCCCTTCTCTTCAGACTTTGTATAATTAGGCATCTTAGTGTTCTTCCACTTACACATTGCCTTGCCCAGTGTGCTTGGAATAGTCTAACCCCTCACTCCTGGCCACAAAAGGCTTACAAGGGTCCCAATTCAATCACTGATGAAACCATGGATGGAGATAGGTAGGAGTCATATGGGGACAATCCAGATACTGCCTGGGTGCTACCAGTGATGGACCACCTCTCCACCCCTCTCTATAGTTGGCTGGGAACAATAATGAGGGGAGTGGTCATGAAAACAAGGTTTGAAAAATGGAGAGGAGCAAAATCATGGAGGCCAGCCTGATACCATGTAAATATACTTAGATTTTCTCTGATTGGTAAAGAAGAACTGGCTAAGGGTGTTCAGCATGGGATTTGAGATTTATGTTTTAGAAAGATGGTTTGGAATTTTTAAAAACCTTGCTTTTATGAAAGCAGAGAACAGTCTACATCTCAGAGAGCTGAAAAGTAGGAATTGATTGCATCAACAGAAAATGAGGCCCTAGAATTACAACCTAAGGCTGGCTGCTAGGATGAAGAGCAGGTAATTTTTAGAGTTTTCTTTTCTTTGCTGGTTTTGGGTAGACTACTAAAATCTCTCTTGAGATTTAAGTTGTTTTCCGAGTCTCGAAAGCCTTGTTGTAAAATAGTTGATTATCTGTCTATAAATTAGTGAATTTGCTTCCATTACCTTCTGCTTAATTATAGCAGCTCTGATGGACTGTTTTCATCCATGAAACTCTTACAAAAATGAGTCATGTGACATCATCAAATTGAAAAATTATTAGCAACAAAGCCCTATTTACACAGTACATCTTTACTAGGAGCTGACATTCTGTTAATTATCTTATTAATTATCACCACACTGGGTGATAAGGACACCAGAAGAAGGTATATCATTATCCTCATTTCACAGATGAAAAAACTAAGGTATATCATTATCCTCATTTCACAGATGAAAAAACTAAGGCCTAAGCAGTCTGACTTCTACTTTCTTGGTGCTTCTAAAATGGATGCAAATGATTTCTATGCTAGGGAAACCCAAGGGAAAGAGAAAAGTAATTGACTAAGCCTTAGAGTAATCACTTAGGAAAACCACAAACTAAAATAAATGATAAAGATCAACAGTGTCATACGTCCTAATTAATCCCTTTGCTTGTTTAGAAAGAGCCACATGAACTGCAAGAATAAGCTTTCTGGCTTAATACTTGGGAAATGTGCAGCAAAAAGCCACTCTGGCACCAGCAACACGGCAAGCTGAAAGGTAGACTTGCTAAACTCAGTTCTCAGCAGGGAGATAGACCCTCAAGCTGTGCTTTTTATTCACCAATCTTTGTTTGTCTCTATGAACAAACATATGTATAGATATGTGTACGTATATATGTGCACGTATATGTAGATACGCGTGTATAAACACATCTATGTATGTGTAAATATGAATATAAATATCTGCTTAGATATGTGTAACTGGATATATACACACACAGTTTCACAAAATTTATTACCATTATCATCTTGTATATAGAGATGCGGACCTATACAGCTATTTTTTTTTCCTATACAGCTTTAAATGTTTTCCTCACACTTTACGCTTGCCTACTTATTTACTGTCCTTCCCGTTTCTACCAGAAGATCTTATCAGTAAACCAAACCAAATTTATTTATTCTTCCATATTTTTTGTATTTATATAACGTTTTCTATACATATACATACACAAGATTCTTCTGCCCAGTGTCATTGTTTATTTCACAAAAGTGGCATTTTATGAACACTTTTTTCTTAATCTTAGAATCCCTTGGCACAATTCCAATTTATTATTTTTGATGGTGTCTTAATATTCATGCTATATACATAATATTTTATTCAAACATTCTCTACTGATGGAGTCCTTTTATGCACTACAGCTTTTATTTCTGTAGGGCAGATTCTCAGAGGTGTATTTTCTGAGTCAAAGAGGATCTGCTTTTTAAATTTTTAGAGTCTTATAAATTATATCTCAAAATTGGTAACATTACTGTAGCAATATAAGGTTGCCTTATTCCTCACCTATCTGCCTTCAGTAAATATAATAACTCCTCTTAAAAAAAAATGTGGGCAACTGGGTGGCTCTGTCGGTTAAACATCCAACTCCTGGTTTTGGCTCAGGTCATGAACTCAGGGTCATGAGATTGAGCACTGCATCAGTCTCTATATTTGGTGGTGAGTTGGCTTGAGATTCTCTCTCCCTTTCTTCTCTCTCTCTCTCTGCTCCCTCCTCCCACTCTTGCAACCCCCCCCTCTCTTAAAAAATGCTAAATTGATAAATGTAATTAAATTTTCATTGTTAATTTGCATTTCACTTGTAGCTATTGTGTTTGAGCATCTTTTCATATATCTGAGGGCCATTGGGATATGCTCCTGTGTAAATAGCCTCTTCTAAATCTATGCTCATGTTTTTCATTTCAATTATTTGTTTTCTTCTTGTAAATTTGCAAAAATATATTTGTATACTATTAATAATGAGCATCTATATGTTCTCTTCTTTGCAAGTACTTCCCCAAGTATTTATGCTATCTTTGGTGTTTTGACTTTGTTTATCTCTTGCCATACATAATACTTATACTTTTTTTATATATAAATTCAAGTAGGTTCATACCTACTTTGCCCAGAGATGTCCATGGACTCTCTCATATTTTCTTGCATTTTTTGCAAATAAGTCTTTAATGCATTTGGAATTTATTTTTAACATTATATAAAAAGGAAGTCCAGTTTTATATTCTTCCAGATGGATAGACAGCTGTGCTTATTCCACTTACCAAACAATCCATCCTTTTGCCATTGAATTAAAATGCCATCTTTGCCATTTATAACATTCTGAACATATAAGGTAGTCTATTACCTTATTCTCTCTTATATATTCTCTCTTATATCTCACTGATCTATTTGTGTACTCGTAGGCCAAACTATAGCCATAAAATTTCAGTAGCTCTGTAGTAATAATTTGCTATACCAGCAAGTCAAATTTCAAAAGACATTTTTAAATGTCATCTATTCTCAAGACTTTATACTTTCATATAACGTTTCAGGTACTTTTATTCAATCTCTCCATATATTTTTGAAATTCTAATTGAAATTGTATTTTGGGGGAAGCATTATATTTTGATACATATTATATATCAATATATAATCATCTAATAGTATGAATCTTATAATACACTTTTTTTCGGTCTTATTTGGTACCTTGATTTTGGCCATCCATGTCCTCAGCAGCTGGGAAATACAGACAGAGAACAGTAGGCAGCAGAAAAGAAGACAGTACAACCAGGTCACTGACTTCAAGACATCTTCCTGGCCTTCTTTCCATGGCCCCCATGTATCCTTCTGAAATCATCATTTGCCTGCTTCCTCTTATATTATTTCCACATCCTCTGTTCCTATATCACAGGAAACTTCATTTCCTGGAAACTCTTGCCTTCTGGCTCCCTGCTGCATTCATTCAATAGGAGATTGCAAAATTTCAGGACAGAAGTGAAGACAGAGGGCATTTCTTTGTGATTTTTCCTCTGCTTCCACCAGCATCCCTAGAAGCCATTTATGGAAAGGTTGCAACTGCCACTAGTCAGTCTTTGCCATGGTTTAAGCTTCTGCTGCCAGTTCTAGCTTTTTAACTCTGCTGGTTTCATCCCTTTCCTAAGCCCTCCCAAACAAAGAGTATTAGGGCATTCTTTAGAAACTGTTGTTTCTAAATCAAGGGTTTCCTCACTGTTTTCTATTTAACTTTTTAATCCTACCAGCCTTCAGGAACTAATTCTCTGCATTAAATTATTTGTTTGAAACACCTAGAATGTTTCATTTGCATTTTCCCATCAGAATTATGACTAACATTCTTCAAACATATTTCTCATCACTCACTACCTAGCACTTTGTCCTTTCTTGGAACACATCAAAAAGTGAGATCTTTCTACCTTTTGCACATTTCCCTTTAATAGTAGACTCTTTCTGAGTGTATTTTGTAGTTATAAATGAACCTGCCTCTTTGCACCTCTTGCATTTCATGCATGCCTCCAAAAGTCAGTCTCCAAATTATCTGTTGGAAAGCTTGAGGACAATAAGCATGCATTTTATTAATTATTCCTAGTGCCCTGCTTCACTGTGTAGTAACTGCAGGTATTTTGTCTACATGTTTGGAGGAAAGAGAATAAGCTGGAAAGGAAGGATCCCAGAAGGAGCAAATGTTGTAAAAGGGGTCCCTTTTCATGCTATGGGGGAGAAAGAAACCTCACAGAACACTAGGGATAACTAAATTTGGGGCACGGGAGAACGATTTAGAATAGTTCTTTAATGGGAATAAATAGTTTTTAACAAAATAAAATGTGAGTTAATACTAAGTCAATACATAGTTTCTGAATATCAGTTTCTTAATTTTTACAAGAGTAATACTAATATCAATTGTATAGTGTTATGATTTTAAAACATAAGTATAAAAATCTAATAGTAAGTCTATACTTTATGCATTTATTTTTTTTAAGATTTTATTTATTCATTCATAGAGACAGGCAGAGAGAGAGAGAGGCAGAGACACAGGCAGAGGGAGAAGCAGGCTCCACTCAGGGAGCCCGATGTGGGACTCGATCCTGGGTCTACCCCGGGCTGCAGGCAGCGCTAAACCGCTGCACCACCAGGGCTGCTCTATAATTTATGCATTTAAAAGTCACTTGCCTAGAGTCACTGAGTGCAATAAGGCTAATAATAATAGCATACAATTTGGAAAGCAAAAAAGTAAAATTATTTGCAACCTACATATAAAATCTTATTATGTACAAGAAGCTACTAGAAATATTCTGTAAGTGACCTCAGAAAGGTTGCAGGAAAAAGGCCAGGTATATAAAAATAAATTGAAATTCCACATATGTGCAGTGAACAACTGGAAATAGAAATGAAAACATTAATATAATTCACAATTGCAATAAAACTTGAGGTACTTAGAGATGAATATAATAAATAATGTGCAAGTACATACATTGAACACTATAAAACATTAGCAAGAAAAAATATATGATGTAAATGAATGAAGGTATATTCTATGGTCATGAATCAGAAGACTCAATGCTATTATGATATATATAATTGACCGGCAGACTCAATGTAATTCCAATCAAAATCCTAGCTGGATAATTGAAGAAATGGATGATACTTCTAACATTTATATAGAAATGCAAAGGATTTTTTAAAAGATTTTATTCATTTATTTATTTATTCATGAGAAAGAGAGAGAAAGAGAGAGAGAGAGGGAGACACAGGCAGAGGGAGAAGCAGGTCCATGCAGGGAGCCTGACATGGAGCTCCAGGATCAGGCCCTGGGCTGAAGGCGGCGCTAAACCACTGAGCCACCAGAGATGCCTCCACTGAGCCACCAGGGCTGCCTGCAAAGGATTTTTAATATCAAAAACAAGAAACAAATGAAGCTGGAGAATTTATACTACCTGGCTTAAAGATTCACTCTAAAAGTTACAGTTATCAGGACAATGTGGTATGTTTTAAGGACAGAGGTTTTGAGTAATGGAGAGCAATGCAAAGTCCAGAAATAGACCCACATACAAATGGTCAGTTGATTTCCAGCATAGGTGCCAATGCATTTTAATGTGGAAACAATAACACCAGCAACAGTATTTCCAACAAATGATGTAGGAATGACTAAATATTCATATTCAAATTAAGTAAACAAACCACCATTACCCCACACCATATAGAAAACTAACATGAAATGGAGCATAGCATAAATGTAAAACCTATAAATTCAAAAGTTTTAGATTAAAGAAAACAATGAGAAAAATCTTTGTTATCATGGCTTAGGCAAAGAAAGGACACAAAAAACACATATCCTAAAAGAAGAATAAGGACAAGTTATACTTTGTCAAAGGTGCTAAATATTTCTGCTCCTCAAAAGACACTATAAGAAAATGGAAATACAAGCTACACATGAGAGAAAATATTTGCCAAATATATAGTTTGACAAAAGAACTTGAAGCGAGAATATATAAAGAATTTTTATAAATCAGTAATGAGACAAACAGCTCAATTAAAAAAAATGTCAAAAACAACATGGATGGACCTAGAAGGAATCATGCTAAGTGAAAATAAGTCAGAGAAGGACATACCATATGATTTCATTACATGTGAAATCTAAAACAAACAAAACACAGGCTCTTAACATAGATAACATACTGATAGTTGCCAAAGAAGAGGCAGGTGAGGTTTGAATGAAATACATATGATTAAGAGGTACAAACTTCCAGTTATAAAATAAATAAATCATGGAGATGAAAAGTACTGCATAGGAAAATTGTAATATTTAATAATATTGCATGGTGGCAGATGGTGACTACACTTATCATGGTGAGCGTTGAGTACGAATAGAATTATTGAATCACTCTGCTATCCACCCAAAACTAATTTAACATTGTATGCTAATTATACTTCAATAAAAATAAACCAATTAATTAAAAATAAATTTTTTAAATATCAAAAGATATGAAGAGGTGCTTCACCAAAGAATGTATATGAAGGGCCATCATAAGCATATTAAAAGATGTCTATCATTAGTCTGAACAATGCAAACTGAAACTAATTGAGACACCACTATACACTTGCTAAAATGGCTAGAACAAAAAAAAACTTGGGACGCCTGGGTGGCTGAGCAGTTGGGCGTCTGCCTTTGGCTCAGGGCATGATCCCAGAGTGTTGGGATGGAGTCCCACAGAGGGCTCCCTGCATGGAGCCTGCTTCTCCCTCTGCCTATGTTTCTGCCTCTCTCTGTGTCTCTCATGAATAAATAAATAAATAAATAAATAAATAAATAAATAAATAAATAAATCTTTAAAAAAACTCAAAAAGCGACAATATGAAGTACTAGTAAGGATTTGGGAAAACTGAAAATCCCACTTTGGAAGACAGGCAATTTCATCCAAAGTTAAATATGCACTTACTATACTACCTAGCAGTCTAAATCCTAGTTACTTATCTGTGAACAATAAAAACATATGTCCACACAAACACCTAGACATAAATATTCACAGCTTTATTAATATTAGCCCTAAATTGAATACAGCCCAAATGCACATTAACAAGTGAATGGACAAATAGGTTATGGTTGGTGCATCCATACAATGAAATATTCCTCAATAAAAAAAAAAAAAGAATGAATTGTTAGGTGTCTTCAACAACATGAATAGGTTTTAAAAGTTTTAGATCAAATGGACCACAAATAATAACTACAAATGGAATGACTCCATTCATATGATGCTCTGGAACAGGCAAGACTGAAGGACAGAAAATGGATCACTTATTGCCAGGGGTGAGGTAGAAGGGGCTTTTGGGGATGACAAAAATATTCTACAGCTAGATTATAATGGTGGTCACATGACTACATTCATTTAGAACTTATCCACTGCATAGTTTAAAAGGTGAATTTTATCACATGTAAATGTTATCACACATAGCTCAATTAAAAGGAATTTAAAACATCAGTTTCCATCTACATTTATGTACATATTATTCTCCCTACCAAAAAGTAGATAATGTACTGAAAAACTTCCCTATTTTGTACTGTTAGAGAATGCTAGGTAAATTATAAAAATCAATCCAAGTAATAGAAATCAGTATATTTTGATAGCATTAGAAATATTTCTTAAGCATATTTCATAAATCCTTTCATACTGAAGAATTGTTTAAACAAAGTTATTTGAATTCTAGTTGTGGTACCCTGGTACCACCATGACCAATAGTAACTGGATTGAGAAGCACTTGAAGTGACAAGGATGTAGGGGCAACTGACTATGCCCCAAGTGTTTTCTATGCAAAGTGGCAAAACCAGGTTATAAACATGGGTTATAGCTCTCTTATTTTAAAGCAAACCTCTGTCACAGACTCAGGTTTATTTTTGTTTTCTGCTACAATAAATTCAGTTCCAGAATTTTTTTATTTGATTCTGAAATATTCTTCAATGTTCTCTGTAAAGTAGCCATTTGCTTTATTTGCCATGCTAGGATGTTTTCTCTTTTCTGTCCCATTACTCAAGCCAATGTTTATTTTCTATCACACTATGGTGGACACATTTTACTCCATTCTTTTGGATAGGAAGAACCACTTCTAGAATGGAATCAGAGCAGAAAGAGATTCCATCAGTGGAGCAAAAGAGGTATCTATGTCATATCTTATTTCACACTATTGAACATTTTCTCTGGAAGTCACAGATAACATGGCATAGTCTATGGGGAAAATAAAATCTATATTTATGAATCTTCCCGAGCACAGGTTTGTGTTTGGAATTTGGTCTCCTGCCTCTCAGGCCTCCATATCAGAGATGATTTTTAAAATATGTATAACTGCACAAGTTTAATGATTTCTAATTTAAAAACATAATTTATGCAAACAAAAAAGTAATGCAAAATTAAATAACATAAGGTTAAATGGAGCTGTGTCTTTACATCGGCAGATTTTTTTCCCCCAACTTAAGTTGTTTCAGTTAAAAGTCAATCAATCAACCACCTCATTCCTTTATCTATAACAGCATTTTCCAATCTGTATTTTGTGGAATACCACTATCTAAATGTGATGTTAATTGATGGTCTGAAAGGATTTCAAGGTCAAATCATTTCCAGAAAGGTTGTGTACTACTCACAGAGCTCATTATCACTAAAGAGCCTCTGAGATTTACTGAATAGAGAAATGTGTTTAACATTTTTTAACCCAATTGTTCTCTTATTTGAGTCAAAAATTTGTCCACCCATTCTTGCCACTAAAAACATGTCAATATATTTTGTTCCTAGCACAGATGTGGTGATTGCTTGTATCTAAAAATAAAAAATAAGAAAGAAAATGGACAAGATCAATGTCTACATTTACAGAAGATGAGAAATTATTTAAATATTTGGATCATTATTTTCATTTACCTAATTCATGATCTCAGATTTCATTTTTTTAAAGATTTTATTTATTTATTCATGAGACACACACACACACACACACACACACAGAGAGAGAGAGAGAGAAGCAGAGGGAGAAGCCAGGATCTATGCAGGGAGCCTGGGACTCAATCCCAAGACTCCAGAATCATGACCTGGGCCAAAGGCTGAGCCACCAGGGATCCCCTGTGACCTCAGGTTTCTTTGCATTAAATTGTGATGAACAATCCCTAAAATGACATTTTGTGAGGATTAAGTGACAAAGTTGTTCAAAACTCACTGTTTATTACATAGTAAGGGTACAGTAATGATAATTATTACTATGACTAGTATTAATAGTATTCCTCTTGAATTTGTACTCTTAACCTTATCTCTTATTATAAATTTAAGATCGTATTAATTATTTTTGAATGGATGAATATTAGAGAGAAACAAAGTTATCTTTTTAACTGCATTTATTGTGTGTGAGTCCTATTCTGTTCCAAAATGATGTGATGTTTTATGGCGTAATATTAGTCTACAGAGACCAATAATGATATTACAGCTTGTGAGACTTAAATCCAAATTCTACATATCACCTCTTTTAGTTACCTTTTGCTCTGTAAGAAATCACCCCCAGACTAGTGGCTTAAAACAACAATATTTTACTATTTTTCAGAATTCTCATGATTCATCAGTGTTGGCTGGATTTACATGGTATCAGCTGGAATTACTCATCTGTTGGCATGGCATGATGTTGGTGTCTGGTCTGATCTAGAAAGTCAAAGAAGGCTTCACTATCATATCTGGAGTTTTTATTTCTCCACACAGCACCACCACAGACTTATCCTGGGCTTCCTCACAGCATGGAAGTTTCTGGGTAGTGGGATTTCCTAAATGGTGTCTGATTTCACAGAGTAAAAGCAGATGCTACAAAATCTCTTCAAGACTAGGCCCTGACAGAATACATGAACAGACATTTCTCCAAAGAAGACCTACACATGACCAATGAGCACATTAAAAAATGCTCCATATCACTTGCCAATAGGGAAATACAAATCAAAACCACAATGAGATACCACTTTACACCAGTGAGAATGGCTAAAATTAACAAGACAGGAAACCACAAATGTTGAAGAGGATGTGGAGAAGGGGGAACCCTCTTGCACTGTTGGTGGGAATGCAAACTGGTGTAGCCACTCTGGAAAACAGTGTGGAGTTTCCTCAAGAGGTTAAAAATAGTGCTACCCTACAACCCAGCAATTGCACTGTTGGGGATTTACCCCAATGATACAGATGCACTGAAACACTGGGACACCTGCACCCCAATGTTCATAGCAGCCATGTCCACAACAGCCAAACTGTGGAAGGAGCCATGATGTCTATCGACTGATGAATGGATAAAGAAGATGTGGTCTACATATACAATGGAATATTACTCAGCCATTAGAAACGACAAATACCATTTGCTTCGAAGTGGATGGAACTGGAGGGTATTATACTGAATGAAATAAGTCAATAAGAGAAGGACAATTATCATATGGTCCCAATCATATGTGAAATAAAAGAAATAGTGAAAAGGAAGGGAGGAAACTGAGTGGGGAAAAATTAGGGAGGAAGACAAACCACGAGAGACTCCTAACTCTGGGAAACAAAGGGTTGCTGAAGAGGAGGGTAAGGGAATGGGGTACCTGGGTAACAGGCATTAAGGAGATCACATGATGAGATGAGCACTGGGTGTTATACTATATGTTGGCAAATTGACTTTAAATAACATAAAAAAAAAAAACTACTCTGAAAACAACAACAATAAAAGACTAGGCCTTGAACTGGCTCAATGGCACTTCTGCCACATTACACTGACCAAGTGCAGTCACCAGACCATACCCAGATTCAGAGAGTGGAAATATATCTCAGCATTTGAGGTAGTGTGGCATACTCACACAGATGGAAGGAGCCAAGGATGGCCTTGGCATCAGTCACCAATTTAACCAATTTAACCAACTAGCCTCTTCCTGACACTTCACAAATGCATTCTGGGCCCAGATTCTCACACAGTTCAAATCTTCAATGTATGCTTGTTGAATGTATTCCTCTTTACTTTGGCACCTATCTCAGCACAGATGAAACCATTTCTGTGCCAGGAACAGTGCCAGCCAGCCACAGCAGCAGCAAAATCTGCCCCTGTTCTTTCACATCTTGTGAATGAGACAAACACACAGACTACTATGATGCAGTGGTGAGCACCATCACCCGAAAAGTCCACACATCAGTGCGAAACCTAGGATGACCCCTCAGAGGTGTTGGAGGAAGTTGGTTTCTTCCCCAAAGAACCCTTTGTGCTGCGTTTAGGAGAGTAGGAATTAATTCACAGGTTTTAATTTCTGGTAGATGAGTCCTAAGTCGAAGCAGGAAAGCAATGCTTTGAAAAAAGTAGTTTTCAAAGTGCAGCCCCAGACCAATTGCAGCAGCAGCAGCAGCAGCAGCAAGGAATGTTAGAAATACAAATTCTCAGGCCCCATCCAGACCTACTGAATCAGTCACTATCTTGATGGAGCCCAGCATTCACAGGAATACCAAGTTTGAGAACCACAGCTTGGCAGGAAGTGTATCAAGTCTGGGAAAGTGTGATTTACTCTAAATTCCCTGATGGGAGAAATAAATTGATCAAAATTACATCAGCGGGAGGACTTACATGGCTACACTCACAACTCTTTGTGGAGAGTGTCAGGACTGTCAGTATTATCACTGTAAGTTCTAGATGGAAATGGCTTATGAAAGGATGTGACCAAGACAGAAATTAAGGAAAGATATTTCCACAAGGTCAAATGAAACCATGGAGCTAATGGGGTTATACAAACTTTGAAAACTATAAAATATTATAAACTAATGGGAATTTTAATTTTTATATTAATATAAATTATATGTAAATTAAATCAATGTGCTTTTTTATCTTATTTAGTTGTAGGTGACTATATGCATTTCAAGGACAGAATCCACTATTAGCTGCTTAATATCTCTAGTTATTACACTATAATTTTGTTGTTTCTGAACAAATGTTAGATAAACAGACTTTTAAAAGGGTAGAATTAGGACTTGATTGGAACCTATGATACCCTGGTATAATCTTATATTTTTAATAACTTGCTGTGTGAGCTTAGGTAAACCACTTAACCTCTCTGAATCTTGGTTGCCTTATCTAATAGGAGCCTGTATTTTTTCATCTTCTAGTTCTATTTCATTTCTAAAATGATATTATATATCTCATTGTTCTTTCTCAACAGAAAAAAAAAATAGTTCAACTCTTTATTTTTCTCTTACTCTGATTCTCTTGGATTGGATTATTCCAGAAAGAAGAGAAGATAAATAAGTGCACCACAGTGGAAGATGGGGTTAATGGAGGGGATATATATTTGATTAGGTGGTTAGATTCAGGTTTGGAAGGAGGTAAGAGGTCAGGAAGGATGAGTTATAATTTTTTTAAGATTGCTGAAGTTTGTTATAACTTAAATAATTCAATCTGGTGAAGATTCAGAAACAGAAAAATCTGATGAGTTTGGAGCAAGGCAGGTGATTGGGAATGGGAACAATGAGAATTGAATTATCTGGAAACATAATAAGGACACAGAGGATTCACAGGAGTGGGATAGCTCAAAGATATAAAATAAGAATAAATAGCCAGTGATTGACTCAGTGGCTAACTACTTGGCATATTAAGTGTAATATGATTTCTCACAACTTAGCTTGTCACAAAAATTATTGACGTTTTTTTCTCTATAAATGCAATGGCACATATATTTTATTATAGCATTAAATATTCTGTTAAAGGGTATTGGAACTTTTTTCCTTAAGTTTTCTCAATGTGGTCTTCAAGATGGGTGAACTTTAAAATTTACAATTTGAAGAAAACATATGCTAAAATTAACTCCTGCCTCAGGATGTTTCTGGCATTTTCAACTGCATTTGTTGGATATCATTAATTGTACAAACATTCTGCAAATACCTGCTGGCTGCCAGGCCCTGGTGTGGGTGCCAGGGATACAGACCCTCATGAATTGCAGACCTGCCACTAAAGAACTCACAGTGCCTTGTCTCAGGATTTATTTTGTGTGCTCTTTGGAAGATGTCAGGGAAACAGGACTAGAAAATAAGGTCTTCAAAAGAGAGAACCCTAAGAGTGCAGTGGGACAAGTCCTTCCAAGGGGCCACATGAGCTCCTGAAATATAAAGCTGGTTAGGAAGAAAGTCAAGAGAGAAAAAGCAATCACAATTCCTTTGAGAACAGCAGAATGGGTTTGCCACCCTTATTCCAAGCTTTCTTATCTGCTTGTCACTATCTAAGTGAGCCAAGGACCCTAAATCTCTGTCTCTTCTCCCTCCAGGTAACCTTGATAGCTGTGACTTAACTATCACATTTTCTCAAAGCACATTCTACCTGTGAAGTTTATTGGTGATGATGGTGGGAATGTCTTCAGTGCCATAATGTGAAGGAGGAGATTCTCTTGGGAAGGAACCTGGTCAACCCTCATGCTGATTTCAGGCACATCTGCCACAGGACACACATGCAGGGGCCAGGGGCTCACTTCGAGGGAACCCTGTGGATTCACAACAGGAAGATCAGGTTCCTAGGTATGGGATGGGGTTCCCAACATACTTCTTGCCAACACTTATACGTAATTCCTAACTGAATGAGAGCAGATGGCAAGGGATGTTTCCCAGGGTGACCATTCCTTCGCAGCCAGACAAAGAAGTGTCTTTAGGGGAAAAACTATGGTGTGTCTAGTTCCAGTTCTGTTCTTTTTTAGAAAGTTCTCTTCTTCATGCTCACTCCTTCTCCATCACAGTCCTGTCTCCATGCCTAAAATGCTGAATGTTTTAGGAAAGCTCTCCAGGCCTCTATTTCCACAGCCTTTGTGATAAGCATGGGAATAGACTGGGAAACATTCTTATTTTGTGTTTCTCTGGAAATCAGCAATGTAAGAGGTTGAGGGTTAAGGGAGGTGTCCAGACAAGGGTATGGTTAGGCTGTGAGGGAGTTATAGCATTTCTATCTGCCAGAGTCCCAGAGGGAATAGATGTCATGATCAACATGATTTGATTGAATAGATTTTTAAGAAAAGAACTATTTACAAAGGTCTGGGCAAGGCTAAGGGAACAAATAAAACATGACAAGTTGCCCAGGGTCTCCTGACAATGGAAATTCATTAACAGCCTTGGCCTGAAAGAGATTAGAGGGATCCCTGTCACCAGTATTTGGTCATAGTTGTAGCCATATTAGAATCATTGCCTGAGATAAACCAAGAGGGAGCATGAGGATAGCACCTTCCTCCTGTCTTCTCCTTTCTACTTGCCTCCTGCTGGACATTTCATCTTATAATTCGCTGCTCATGAGTCATGTTGATTAAAGTCAACCAAAAGCTGGAGAAAAAAAGGACTCCAGGGGATGCAGTCTATAGAGATAGCTTTTGTGGGTAAAGAGCAGGGTACAAAAAGCCAAAGCGTGGATCAGAGAGCAAACATCACCAGCACAGTAGGATGGCTTCTAGAAATCAACTCCAAAGTGTTACTGTTCAACTACAACAGAAGTCTATTTCTTCCTCAGATACTAGTCCAGAATAGATTTTTCCTGCTTGGCAGGTGCCTCTACTCTAACCAGCGATTCAGGGACTCGGGACTATCTGGTTTATGACTCCACCTTCTCCTCTGGTATCAGCAATATTGACATCCTATCATCAGAAGAGATAGGGTATGAGGATGTACCTGTGGAATATTTCTTATGGGCCATGCCTAGAATTGGCAAGTATCACTCATACTCTCATTTCTTTACAGGTAATTTGATTATATTTTCCCACCAAACTATAAGGGGCATACTGCAATGGAGAGTAGCTTTTGCCCCCAAAGGAGAGGATAGAATTCTATAAATATCTAGTATTTGGGAATGGGATCTATAGAATCCAGCAGTCCAAGTCATCTGTAAGATAATTTTTTAACATCCTGGATCAGGCACTCTGCAAGTGAGGTGATGTTGTGTTAAAAGCAGTAAACCTACTCCTACCCCCAATAGCAAAAGAAAATCCTCAACTTGTTCTTGAGCCTCTGAACACATGTGAGGAAAATTCACAGAGTGTCGACTATTTCACTTTAGGCTCTAAATCAGCATACACACATCCATATTTCCCTCATCACTGAACTCATCAGTGTTAACATCTTCTCACCCTTCTGTGGATTACTTCTGTATTGAGCTTCACAAGTTAATTTCACCCACAAACTATCTCAGCCTCAAGGACTTCAGCTGCTACAACCAATGCCTTCTGGATTGGCCTCAAATCCTGGGCAGGAAACTAGTTGCAATTGTTTTGATCAAGCAATTAGTCCCATTAAAAATCCAACTTTGAGACACTAATAAGAAATTGACACGACACATTAAACCTTGAAATCATGATGAAGTTTTTGATGTGTTTATTTTTGTTCAATAACTCAACCAAATGAATCTCTATTTTCAGAAAATTATTTCTGGCTTTATTAAAGAGGCGTAAGCGTGAAGAACAGCGAAAGGCCACCCTGGTCTGTGCTAGTGAGACTGGCTGTGTTTCCCTCAGTGACCATGAGCCTCAAACCTCCACAGAAGCTATGATATTAGGGAGGGAGTAATACAGCAGAACATGCTGCACTTCTGGAAGCTGGGCTTCAGTGCATGATTTTCTTTATACTTGAGCTATAATGATTTGAACTAGAACAGACCCTTGTCGTTTATGAGAAATGTTCACAATTCCCCAAATTTGCATACACTGTAGCATGTAATTCCAACCTTAGTTGCAGTAAATATAACCAGAAAATGTAGTTGAACCCTATAAGCCCTGAATTGTTCTATAAATATAGAACCAAAGTAATTTATAAAGCTATTTTCTGGCTTGGAATCACCCCTTTCTCCTCCTTGGCACTGCAAGCATTAGCAGTTGGCTTTCCTTTCAGGGTCATTTTCTGCAAAGAAATGAAGTCTTCATACTTCCACCACAGTTTGTGCTTAAGCAATGAGGAGAATAAAGCTTCACAGCCCCATTGAGAGGCTAACTCAGCAACTCTTTCCTGCTGAGTATCCTAGTCCTGAGCAAAATTGTGTTTTGTTCCAAGGATCCAGATTTTGGGTATTTGAAGTGCAGCCTGCCCAGAAGGCACTGCCTCTGCCTCTTGCTCTGCTAACTCTGGGTGTTAACACATTCTCAAAAAAGAAAAAAAAAAAAAAAAAACAACTTAGCCTCTGGTGTAAGATTAGTGCCTTGTATGGGTCCCTAGAAGACCCCGTGCTTTGCTATAGCAGGAACTTTACTTCATGTGCATATCTACTTATCTTTCAGAGTCCTGCATTAGACCTTGAGCTCCCTGACCAGGCACCATAACTCACGAATCACACAGCTATTGGGATATTTTCCTTGAAGAATTTCCTTGAAAATTGTGTGGAGATATTTTGTTAACTATCACAATATCAAGTAGTATGAGTCAGGGCTGGGATTTGTCACTAAGCTCCAAGGCTCAGAACTGTCCAGTGCATCTTCAAACTAATGGAGACAGGGGTTTTAGGGATCAATGAGGATCTGCAGTTTCTGTTTAAACATTTCTGATTGTAGGAAGTCACTTCTCTCAGGAGCTGTGTAAATTTACTTTCAAGAATTTGTTGAGTTACTCCTTGGATATAAACATGAAAAAAGCACCCCAAGGTCATAGAGGGAGGGGCAAAACCTAACACAAATCCTATCTCATATTTAATCAAAATAACTTCAACATTATTTACTCTATTTTCTTTCTCCAAGATCTGCTATCACTTCTCACTGCCTCAGGTCTGTTTTTGGGTTCCATGCCTCAATTCTTTCTCTTTCAGTATTATTGGCTGGTAAATGTTTATCAGCTAGCATTGACCAGCAGAGACTAGAGAGCTCTTGTTTTGTGGTGTCTGCCAATTCCAAGCTAAAACGGTTGCTCAAGCATTTCAAGGACAACAGCAGGATAGTGGACAGTGGATTGAAATTATGTAAAGAGGCAAACATCAAAATAACAGAAGAAGTATAAATAATGACTTCAGCTATGACCATTTGGAATAAGAGGTAGAATTAGGGTATCCTGAGAGGCTTTAGTGAGAGGATATGGATGCTAAGGTCAGAGCAACTAGAGAAGGAGTCCAATAATGGATACTGTACCTCTATTTCCGTGTTGCCTTCTAAGTTTGTGTTACTTTCTGTGAGTGGCTGCTGGACCCTGTTAGTTCATGTTCAGGTGAACCCACTGCTGAGAAAGTACTTGCAATGATGAAGAGTGAGAAGATGAACAAATCTTGGGAGCAGTTTACTCTTATTTACTAAAACAAAATGAAACAAAAGAACAACAGCTCTGTGAATTTTGCCACCTAGAGAAAGAGAAATCCCATCCAGTTTTCTTTTTTTTTTTTTTAATTTTTTTAAATTTATTTATGATAGTCACAGAGAGAGAGAGAGGCAGAGACACAGGCAGAGGGAGAAGCAGGCTCCATGCACCGGGAGCCCGACGTGGGATTCGATCCCCGGTCTCCAGGATCGCGCCCTGGGCCAAAGGCAGGCGCCAAACCGCTGCACCACCCAGGGATCCCCCATCCAGTTTTCTAAAACTTACTCTTCATGAAAGCTTCAAGATGTTCTTTTCTCAAGAAAAACCATGAAAGTTTCATTGAGACTAGCTACAAGCAAACCACCAGGGGAAAAAAATGCAAGCAGCAATTTTGAAGGGAGTACTTTATGGAAATTTGTGAATGTGAAGCAATTAATTATTTTTCTCTCTGGCAAACAGCTTCTAATAGGAAAGGGAAAAAAATGGCCAACTGCTTTGGAAATACCTGTAAATAACTTGTAACTTGACAGACCCTGTGACTTTAGAAGCTTATTACTATGTGTGAGGTGCTCCTCTCTAACAGCTGTGGTATAGCTGGGCATGAGGAGATGAGCACTGCAAGGTCATCCATGTGGGCAATCCAAGGCTCCCCATGGAATGTTATGGCCTAAAATCCCACTAATATGTATACATTTGTGGAGGTTTGCTAAGGATTTTTGTTTGCCAAGAGGCTCCACACAAACACCCCTAGAAGGCATCTTTTTCAGTGGAACTGTTATCAGCCAACACCCAGGCACACTGGTTCTCTGTCCTGACAGTGCATTTTAATTTACCTGGGAAACTATTTTTAATAGACCAATATTTGGACTCCTTCCTTAAGATTTCTGATTAAGTTGGGCAGATTTGAGACGTGTGGGGTAGGAGGAGGGGCAAGATGGTGGAAGAGTAGGGTCCCTAAGTCACCCATCCCCACCAACTTACCTAGATAACTTTCAAGTCATCCTGAAAACCTACGAATTCGGCCTGAGATTTAAAGAGAGACCAGCTGGAATGCTACAGGGAGAAGAGTTCACGCTTCTATCAAGGTAGGGAGACGGGGAAAAAGAAATAAAGAAACAAAAGACACCCAAGGGGGAGGGGCCCCGGGAGGAGCCGGGCTAAGGCTGGGGCGAGTGTCCCCAGGACAGGAAAGCCCCCTCCCGGAGAAGCAGGAGTTGCACCAACCTTCCCGGAGGTAAAGGCGCTCACAGGGAGCTGGGGCAGGATCCCAGGAGGGCGGGGATGCCCTCAGGCTCCAGGGCAGTAACACAGGACCTGCGCCCAGGGAGAGCGCACCATACTGCGGGCACCAGAAAGGACTGGAGTGCGCGCCCGGTGACACCCGGGGAGGAGCCCAAGCGACAGCTTGAGCAGCAGAGCACCATTCCAGCGGCACAGGCCCTGGAGCCCAGGGCACTGGGGGACACAGCCCAGGATCTGGCACTCCCTCCGGGACAGGCAGTGGCCGGGAGGACACAGGAAGCGAGGACGCTCCTGCCCACAGGTGCCGCCGAACTATGCATATCGGTGGCCCCCGCCCCCAGAGCATCCAGCGGCCTGCGGACTGGGACACTGCAGTAGCTACTGCAGGAGCTGACTCCAGAGCTGGAGAGCTGGCTGCCACCACTGTTGTTCCTCCTGGTGTCACCTTGTACCTGGGACTGAGCAGGGCCTCACAGGATAAACAGCTCCCACTGAGCCATGCACTTGGCAGGGGGCTGGGCAGCTCCCCCAGGTGCACACACCTGAGAACCAGCACAGCGGGCCCCTCCCCCAGAAGACCAGCTGGAAGGACAGGAGAAGAGCAAGTTCTTGACCAAGCAGCTTTGGAAAGTTCCAGGGGGAGTCGAGGGATTTACAGTATATAGAATCAGAGGATACCCCCCTTGTTTTTTGTTTTCTGTTTATTGCCCCCTTTTTTTCTTCTTTCTTTTGTCTCTCTTTTTCTCCTTTTTCCACTACAACTTGTGTTTAGCCACTCTGCACTGAGAAAAATGACTAGAAGGAAAAACTCAGCACAAAAGAAAGAATCAGAAACAGTCCTCTCTCCCACAGAGTTATAAAATTTGGATTACAATTCAATGTCAGAAAGCCAATTCAGAAGCAGAATTATAAAGCTACTGGTGGCTCTGGAAAAAGAATAAAGGATTCAAGAGACTTCATGACTGCAAAATTTAGATCTAATCAGGCTGAAATTAAAAATCAATTAAATGAGATGCAGTCCAAACTGGAGGTCCTAACAATGAGGGTTAACGAGGTAGAAGAACGAGTGTGAGACATAGAAGACAAGTTGATGGCAAGGAAGGAAGCTGAGGAAAAAAGAGAAAAACAATTAAAAGACCATGAGGATAGGTTAAGGGAAATAAATGTCAGCCTCAGAAGGAAAATCTAAGTTTAATTTGGGTTCCCCAGGGCGCCAAAAGGGACAGAGGACAAGAAAGTGTATTTGAACAAATCATAGCTGAGAACTTCCCTAACTTGGGGAGGGAAACAGGCATTCAGATCCAGGAGATGGAGAGACCCCTCCCCCTAAAATCAATAACAATCATTCAACACCTCGACATTTAATAATGAAACTTGCAAATTCCAAAGATAAAGAAGATCCTTAGAACAGCAAGAGTTAAGGGATACCTAACCTTTATGGGGGAGAGTATTAGGTTAACAGCAGACCTCTCCACAGAGACCTGGCAGGCCAGAAAGGGTTGGCAGGATATATTCAGGGTCCTAAATGAGAAGAACATGCAGCCAAGAATACTTTATCCAGGAAAGCTCTCATTCAGAATAGGAGAGATAAAGAGCTTCCAAGATAGGCAGAAACTGAAATAATATGTGACCACCAAACCGGCTCTGAAAGAAATATTAAGGGGGACTCTGTAAAAGAAAGAGGAAGTCCAAGAAAACAATCCACAAAAATAGGGATTGAATAGGTATCATGATGACACTAAATTCTATCTTTCAATAGTAACTCTGAATGTGAATGGGCTTAATGATCCCATCAAAAGGTGCAGGGTTTCAGACTGGATAAAAAAGCAAGACCCACCTATTTGCTGTCTACAAGAGACTCATTTGAGATGTAAGGACACCTACAGCCTGAAAATAAAAAGTTGGAGAACCATTTACCATTCAAATGGTCCTCGAAAGAAAGCAGGGGTAGCCATCCTTATATCAGATAAACTAAAATTTACCCTGAAGACTGTAGTGAGAGATGAAGAGGGACACTATAACATACTAAAAGTATCTATCCAACAAGAGGACCTAACAGTCATGAATATTTATGCCCCTAATGTGGGAGCTGCCACGTATATCAATCAATAACCAAAGTTAAGACATACTTAGGTAATAATACACTTATACTTGGTGACTTGAACACAGCATTTTGTACTATCGACAGATCGTCTAAGCACAACAGCTCCAAAGAAACACAAGAGCTTTAAATGACACACTGGGCCAGATGGATTTCACAGATCTTTACAGAACTTTACATCCAAATGCAACTGAATACACATTTATCTCAAGTGCACATGGAACTTTCTCCAGAATAGACCACATACTGGGTCACAAATCAGGTCTTAACTGATACCAAAAGAATGGGATCATCCCCTGCATATTTTCAGACCATAATGCTTTGAAACTAGAATTAAATCACAATAAGAAGTTTGGAAAGATTTCAAACGTGTGGAGGTTAAGGACCATCCTGCTAAAAGATGAAAGGGTCAACAAGGAAATTAAAAGGGTCAACAAGTAAATTAAAGAAGAATTAAAAAGATTCATGGAAACAAATGAGAATGAAGATACAACCGTTCAAAATCTTTGGGATACAGCAAAAGAAGTCCTGAGGGGGAAATACATCGCAATACAAGCATCCATCCAAAACCTGGAAAGAACTCAAATACAAAAGCTAACCTTGCACCTAAAGGAGCTAAAGAAAAAACAGCAAATAGATCCTACACCCAGCAGAAGAAGAGAGTTAGTAAAGATTGGAGCAGAACTCAAAGAGATAGAGACCAGAAGAACTGTGGAACAGATTAACAAAACCAGGAGTTGGTTCTTTGAAAGAATTAATAAGATAGATAAACCATTAACCAGCCTTATTAAAAAGAAGAGAGAAAAGACTCAAATTAATAAAATCGTGATGAGAAGGAGAGATCACCACCAATACCAAGGAAATACAAACGATTTTAAAAACGTATTGTGAGCAGCTATACGCCAATAAATTAGGCAATCTAGAAGAAATAGATGCATTTCTGGAAAACCGCAAACTACCAAAACTGGAACAAGAAGAAATAGAAAACCTGTACAGGCCGATAACCAGGGAAGAAAATTGAAGCAGTCTCCAAAAACCCCCCAAGATACAAAAGTCGAGGGCTAGAAGGCTTCCCAGGGGAATTCTATCAAACGTTTATAGAAGAAACCATACCTATTCTACTAAAGCTGTTTGGAAAGATAGAAAGAGAGGGAGTACTTCCAAATTCGTTCTATGAGGCCAGCATCACCTTAATTCCAAAACCAGACAAAGACCCCACCAAAAAGGAGAATTATAGACCAATATCCTGAAGAGCACAGATGCAAAAATTCTCAATAAGATATTAGCCAATAGGATCCAACAATACAGTAAAAAGATTATTCACCATGACCAAGTGGGATTTATCCCAGGGATGCAAGGCTGGTTCAACACTCGTAAAGCAATCAATGTGATTGGTCATATAAGCAAGAGAAAAAACAGGAATCATGTGATCCTCTCAAGAGATGCAGAGAAAGCATTTGGCAAAATACAGCATCTGTTCCTGATCAAAACTCCTCAGAGTGTAGGGATAGAGGCAACATTCCTCAGCACCTTAAAAGCCATCTGCAAAAAGCCCACAGCAAATACCATTCTCAATGGGGAAACACTGAGAGCCTTTCCCCTAAGATCAGTCTCACAACAGGGATGTCCACTCTCACCACTGCTATTCAACATAGTCTTAGAAGTCCTAGCCTCAGCAATCAGACAACAAAAAGAAGTAATAGGCATTCAAATTGGCAAAGAAGAGGTCAAACTCTCCCGCTTCGCAGATGACATGATACTGTACGTAGAAAACCCAAAAGACTCCACCCCAAGATTGCTAGAACTCATACAGCAATTCGGCAGTGTGGTAGGATTCGAAATCAATGCCCAGAAATCAGTGGCATTTCTATACACTAACAATGAGACAGAAGAAAGAGAAATTAAGGAGTCAATCCCATTTACAATTGCACCCAAAAGCTGAAGATATCTAGGAATAAACCTAACCAAAGAGGTAAAGGATCTATACCCTAAAAACTATAGAACACTTCTGAAAGAAATTGAGGAAGACATAAAGAGATGGAAAAATATTCCATGCTCATGGATTGGAAGAATTAATATTGTGAAAATGCCTATGCTACCCAGGGCAATTTACACGTTTAATGCAATCCCTATCAAAATACCATGGACTTTCTTCAGAGAGTTGGAACAAATCATCTTAAGACTTGTGTGGAATCAGAAAAGACCCCAAATAGCCAGGGGAATACTGAAAAAGAAAACCAGAGCTGGGGCATGACAATGCCAGATTTTAGGTTGTACTACAAAGCTGTGATTATCAAGACCGTGTGGTACTGGCACAAAAACAGACACATAGATCAAAGGAACAAAATAGAGAATCCAGGAGTGGACCCTCAACTTTATGGTCAACTAATATTCGACAAAGCAGGAAAGCCTATCCACTGGAAAAAAGACAGTCTCTTCAATAAATGGTGCTGGGTAAACTAGACAGCCACGTGCAGAAGAATGAAACTAGACCACTCTCTTGCACCATACACAAAGATAAACTCAAAATGGATGAAAGATCTAAATGTGAGACAAGATTCCATCACAAGCCTAGAGGAAAACACAGGCAACACCCTTTTTGATCTCGGCCACAGCAATTCTTGCAAGATAAATCCATGAAGGTAAAAGAAACAAAAGCAAAAATGAACTATTGGGACTTCATCAAGATAAGAAGCTTTTGCACAGCAAAAGAAACAGTCAACAAAACTCAAAGACAACCTACAGAATGGGAGAAGATATTTGCAAATGACGTATCAGGTAAAAGGCTAGTAGCCAAGATCTATGAAGAACTTATTAAACTCACCAGCAAAGAAATAAACAATCCAATCATGAAATGGGCAAAAGACATGAACAGAAATCTCATGGAGGAAGACATAGACATGGCCAACAAGCCCATGAGGAAATGCTCCGCATCACTTGCCATCAGGGAAATACAAATCAAAACCACAATGAGATACCACCTCACACCAGTGAGAATGGGAAAAATGAACAAGACAGGAAACAACAAATGTTGGAGAGGATGTGGAGAAAGGGGAACCCTCTTGCACTGTTAGTGGGAATATGAACTGGTGCAGCCACTCTGGAAAACTGTGTGGAGGTTCCTCAAAGAGTTAAAACTAGACCTTCCCTACGACCCAGCAATTGTACTGCTGGGGTTTATCCCAAAGATACAGAGGCAGTGAAAGTCTAAGACACCTCCACCGCAATGTTTATAGCAACAATGTCCACAATAGCCAAACTGTGGAAGGAGCCTCGGTGTCCATCGACAGATGAGTGGATAAAGAAGATGTGGTCTATGTATACAATGGAATATTACTCAGCCATTAGAAACGACAAATACCCACCTTTTGCTTTGACGTGGATGGACCTGGAGGGTATTATGCTGAATGAAATAAGTCAATCGGAAAAAGAGAAACATTATATGGTCTCATTCATTTGAGGAATATAAAAATTAATGAAAGGGAATAAAGGGGAAGCAGGGAAAATGAGTGAAAATATCAGTGAGGGTGGCAACACATGAGAGACACCTAACTCTGGGAAATGTACGAGGGGTAGTGGAAGGGAGGTAGGCGGGGGGTTGTGGTGACTGGGTGATGGGCACTGAGGGGGGCACTTGGTGGGAAGAGCACTGGGTGTTATGCTATATGTTGGCAAATTGAACTCCATAAAAAATAATAAATAAATAAATAAATAAATAAATAAATAAATAAATAAATAAATAAATGGTCCAGGGTAGAGCCTGAACATACAGATCTTATAAAAGCCTAAAGGAATGGAATTCCTGCAGAGCAGAGTATCATGGAATTAATTCTTATTGGGTAGCTTCTGAACAAAATCCCCCTTGCTCCAGTACTCATATGATGTTGAAATCAGGGTAGACTTACCCTCGTTGAAGTAGGAAAATGTTTATACTGTCGCCACTTGGGAGACCCCCCCCAGGTTATGTATTTCAGTTGACCAACTTCTGCTGCAATAATTCTTCCTCCTAAATGCTCTGCGTTCTCTACTTTCAAAGCCACAGATGAGTGAAACAAGGGATGTCAAATTAGCTTCATTTTGCAAGTCACTTCAAATAGATTGGTAGTTATTGCTTAGAGTGTTGTGATGCAAACAGTCTGTATCTAACCTTAACAGTAAAAGCTTTTGATCAATTAGTAATGTCTGCCATGGATGCAGCGTGAGGAAAGACGACACGCAGGGCAGGTTTGCCATCTTTAACCCAGTAAACACAGAGGATAGTGATCAGATAACCTTTATTCACCTATACACATAGGTGTCTTGTGTCTTGTTCTACTGGCACATTAGGGGGTATCATATTACTTTAGTAACCATTGTCTTAAAAGGTCTTTTAAACCAAGTCATAGAAAATAAGCACTTATTAAAGACCTGTAGGATTTTTCTTTTGTTTTGTTTTTAATTTTTGTTTACTCTGCTTTTATAAAACACCATGGGTACAGAAAACACAAGATGTAATTCCTGATTGTAAGAGGCTTGTATTCTCACTAGAGAGATAAAGTAGATATGCAAGCAACAATTAATGATCACAGCAGTATTCACTTTGACAGAATTATGTACTGATATAATAAAGAAGATGAAGAGAGAGTAAATCCTTAATTATGTGGTCTGATGAACAAACGTTAGTTCCACACAACACCAGATGCTGCACTGACCAAAAGGGCATTGGAAGCAAACAGGTTCACCTACACACTGACCAGAGCTGGGCTGTCTCACAAAACATCATAGCATAATACAACATCACACAACACCACACAACAAACAAACAAACAAAAAATAAGCAAGGGCACAAACATGCTATCCTCTCAGCATTGCATAAAGAGCAAAGATCCAGGCATTGGACAGACCTGGTTGTAGATCTTGGCATTGCCATCTTACTGATTGGGTGGCCTTCAGATTCAGAGAATCTATGATGCTTATCCCTTCTCCCACCTAGAAGGTTAAGATATTAAAACTTTCCTTGCAGAACTATTTTAAGATTTATGAAGACATGGCTACAATCTGGTGCTTAATAGGTTCTCATTAAATAGCAAGACTTACCACATTACTTATTCAATTCTAAAATGACATTGATTTTAAGATGCATCCTTGAATTAATAGAAAATTTTCAGTAGGGTAAAAACCTTCATAACATACATCTCAGTATAATATGAGTCTACATTTTAGAAGCTCTAACAAGTGAGCAAGAAGTGCTTCAGACTGGATGAAGTAGCATATCATCAGATCCACATGGACAGACAGACAGCAGAGGAACAGCAGCAAATGATTCTCTGGAGTTTACCATATACCAGGCACCATCTCGAACATTTAATCCCCCCAAGAACCCCACCAGGCTGGTCCTATTGACCTCTACATTTTACAAACAATAAAACTGAGGCACCAATATTTTAGGAAATTGGCTAAGATCTCACAGCTAGAATGTACCAGGGCCTGGATTTTACCCAGCAAACCTGGTTCAGAGGGCTATGACCTCAGCATCATGTTCTCCCTCCCTGGGCTGCCCGCTGGAAGGTGGCCAGAGCATGTGAGGGAGGAGACCCTGCGATCTGACAGGGAGGGGCAAAAGAGCAGAACTAATAAGAGAGCTGAATCATAATTGGGAAACACGGCCTGTGGGCCAAGAGAAGGACATAGAAAGCAAGGCATCTGAGTAGTAAGGTTGGAATCCCAGGGGATCAGGAGAATAGAAGACAACAGGGTGTAAAACAGGTGAGACACAATGGTTCAGGAAATCACCAAACACCAGCCACTCATGAAGGTCATGGGGTCTAATGTGTTCTGGCAAGGAGGAAATATTCATGCAAATCATGGCATTTTCCTACTTTGAGTTTTGCTACTTGCTTCTTCTCAAGCCATGAACACCTCAAGAGTAAGAGAACAGTTGGGGCATGTTACTAGTTGAACTATGTCCCTCCAAAATTCATATGTTGATGTATCCATCTTTGGTTCCTCAGAATATGACCTTATGTGTAAATAAGATCTTTACAGGGCAATCAAGTTGAAATAAGGGTTACCCTAATCCAATAAAAGGACTGGCGTTCTTTTAAAAGGGGAGGTTTGAACACAGACACACATATAGTGAGACTTCCATGTGAACATGAAGACAATCACCTAGAAGTCAAAGAGAGAGGCCTGGAGCAGATCCCTCCCTCCAAGTTTCAGAAGTAACCAGCTTCAACAACATCTTAAGGTCAGACTTCTCACCTCCAGAGCTGTGAGATAATTCCTGACGTTTACTTGATGTAGTTTGTAGTATTTCCTTATGGTAACTCAGGAAAACCAATAACCAATAAAGTAAAAGGGTACATTATAAACACTTAGTTGTCAATAGGCTTATTATACCATTCTACATATTTGAAGGAGGGATGTGTCCCTCCATTCTGTTTATTTCCTAGATGACCATTTGAAAGAAAAAAAAGCACATTTCAAATATATGTATTGACACATTCTTATATTTTCTATGTGGTAACTCTTTTTAGACCCTTCTCTTTCTGCCTTTTCTAATAATTTACACATTCCTACACAAAAAATTGAGGGCTATGACTGTGGGCATTCATACTTACAAAGGAACATTGTATAGGCTTATTCTCTTATCATCCATTCATTCAACAAATGTGCATGCCCACTGTGCTCCATGAGCTATACTAGCGTTAAGACTACAAAAATTAATAGGGTTGTCAAGATGATCTGTTTTGGAAGCCAGGACATGTAAACAAGGAGTCAATATACTGTGGTTAAGTTAATGATATGGCCAGATAACACGGGTGCTGCTAGTAGAGAGGAGGAATCAGAACTTCCCGGAAAAGCTGGTGCATCTCAAAATTGAATGTGACATTCACCTACTCCCTTTCCTCCCTGCTTTCTTTTTGTTTTAGTAAACCAATGGTTCGTCACACCAGCATGCACTAGTATCTGCCAGAGGGCTCTTTCGAACACAATTCAGTATGTCTGGAAGAGGCTTGGGAATCTGCATTGCCAGTGTGCCATGATTTTGTGAATCCAGGCCCTACACCTCGAGATCCACTTAATAGACACTGATGAGCACGAACCTGGAAGCATGTGCCTATCCTTACCAGATTGTAGGGGTGCAGCACTGAATAAAATATCGTCCCATTTTGATGAAGATAACTGATATCAAATCATCAACTGCTTTATAATGCAATTGCATTTATGAATCTCTACTTCATCATGGAAAAACTAAAATATGAGGTGAAGCTTGTCTAACAGCACAGCCAATGCTAATAGAAGGGTTTCCAAATAGTGTCCCATGTCTATTCTCTCTCTCTCTCTCTCTCTCTCTCTCTCTCTCTCTATTTTAGCACTTGAGCAGTGAGGTCTGGTGAAACGGAATGCGGACTGCAAAGGTAGGAGTTTGTAGATGGGGATATTTGGATTGACAGGGCTTACTAACATAAACAGACTGGAAATTTCCTTCTCTTTCTCCATTCCCTTTTCTTGGAGGGTGATATTTTGAGCCAGCAGCATGGGGCTGATTCTTTGATATCCACAAAGGAACAATGAATTACCTGATGCGCTTTGTTGAAGTCTGTCAGGAATGGTTAATCATACGTTTACTCTCTGTGATGTGTGTTAAAAGGACATAAGAACCAGCTGGGCACAGCAGTGAATTTTGTCTATTAGGAAGAAATCAAACTAAAGAAAAACAGAAGCAATGGTCTGACAGGGAGGTGTGTTCGCTGTTTTTCTCTAGCTTATGAGCTGGGCTGGCAAATATTTGTATTTGTGCTGATTATATCTTGAAGGGGTCTTGGGGCCAGCTGTGCAAGAATGCATATACTTGACCAAAAGGAAACTCAATAACAACTGAAAAAAAAGTTTCTCTTCTCATTTCAAAAGCTGAGCACTTGGCTATCGGAGGAAAAAGGATTCCTGTGAAATGCTCCCTTTTGAGCACTGGTTGCCAATTCCCCATAAGACTGTGTTCCACTAAAGTGGGTGTTATACTATATGTTGGCAAATTAAACTCCAATAAAACAAACAGAAAAACAAAAATAAGTTGGCCTTGCCTCGTATCTCTCTTCAAAATTGGCCTGATTTTTGAGAGAATGATAGGAGGATATAAGCAAGAGCCCAACATCTAGGTTTAGATAATTGGTTTAGTAATCCATGAATATGTATTGATAGCTTCTTGTAGGTATTTAAAATATTCAGTGCTGTGGGAATAAAGAAAAAGAGTAGCTTTTTCCAACTATCATGTCCCAATACATTTGAGAGATATTTTATTGTTAAAAGGACGAAGTCTTGTTGTCTGCATGGCCAGTTTGAGTTAATGCGGTGATTGATTTTTTTTTTTTTTTAATGACGTTTGTATTGAAAGTTCAAGCAAACTGATTTACTTAAAAGTACATGCACAGGGATGCATCTAAATTAGTACTGTTACTATTTTTACTCCACTGCTGTGATTGTTCCCTGTTGTTCTACTTTAGATTCAATTCATTCACTTCTAAAAATATTAACAGAGTATTTTCCTGATGCTAGATACATAGGCACTGCAAAGATGAATGCTTGGGTCCTTGATTTTAAGACATGCACAGATCTTTTTTCCATCTTAATGATCTAATTTCCATTACTATCACTCATAGCCTGCTTTCATGCACAGAGTTCTACCTTTGGTTAGGACTTTTCTAACACACTAAAGACCTCATTTGCACAGCTCCTTCATCCTTCTATCCTCAAGCACAGGATAGATACTTGCTCCAAGCCTCCACTTATTCAACCTGAATGTCTACTTCTTCTGTGTCTATGGTTCTCTGGTTGGAAGCTCAATGTCTTGGATTTAGGGGTCTGCTTAGATTACTTGCATGCTATAAATGGTCTAGAATCCTACAACTTAGTTTTTAAAAATTTGATCATGTAGAAAAGTTTTTGTATATGTGTGTAAGCATAAAGTCAAAAAAACAAGTGAGGTACAGGGAGAAAATGTTTTCAACTCAGATTAAATATAAAAATCTAGCTCACAAATATGTAAAGGACTATTAAAATAACAAGAGATCAAAAACACTTTACAAAAATTGGGGAAAAGCATGAACAATCAATTTATAGGAAAAGATATACAAATGCTTTAAATATGGGAAAGTGTTCAGGTTCACTCATACATGCACATGCAAGTTATGCTTCACTGAGACATCAGCTCTTACCCATCAGGTGGCAAATAGTCAAAGGCTAGACAGCACACTCCATTTGAGACTTGGTGTAGATATCATCATTCTACACTGCTGATGTGGATGCAAGGTAAAACCACCCTAAGGAGGAGGATTTGGCAGTATCTAAAAATACTGCAAAGACATTGATCCTTCGGCCAGGCACTGCTATTTATAGAAATTTATATTGAAAATATACCTCCAGAAATATGAAACATCATATGCACAAAAAAATCCACTGTGTTGTATGTATGTCAAATAGTAAAATATTACAAAACTCAAAAATTCTCACTAGTGGGAAAGTATTTAAAAAAACGATGGCACATTGGCTTTGCTTAAATATTTATTTATTTATTTTGAGAGAGAGAGAGCCAGGGGAAGGGGCAGAAGGAGAAGGAGAGAGAGAATTTCAAGCAGACTCCTCTTTTTTTTTTAATTTATTTTTTTATTGGTGTTCAATTTACTAACATACAGAATAACACCCAGTGCCCGTCACCCATTCACTCCCACCCCCCGCCCTCCTCCCCTTCTACCACCCCTAGTTCGTTTCCCAGAGTTAGCAGTCTTTACGTTCTGTCTCCCTTTCTGAGACTCCTCTTTGAGCATGGCAGCCGACACCAGGCTCCATCCCCTGATCCTGAGATCAGGACCTGACCTGAAGTGAAGAGTCCAGTGTTTAGTGACTGAACTATCCAGACACCCCACAATGGCACTGTTTAAAGAACAAGGAGTGAGAAATATACATATAAGCTGATATGTAGTGATATAAGAGAGGTACTATTAAATTTAAAAAGCAAAATACACACACATATGTCATACATAAGCATATGCAGATTCTGTGTAAGGAAAGGAATCTATTTTTTAATTTTTCAAAAATAAACATGAAAGGATAAAATGGGAAATATTGAAATGGTTCCCTGAGATAGGTCAGCATAGATGGAATATAGTTATGTTTCTTTCATTGTATACTTTCATAGCTTTGACATTTGAACCATATTGTTAAACCATTTTATTAAAAATTCAAGTAAAAAAGATGATAAAGAAACTCTTAATATTGAAAACAAGCAAAAAACATTGCGTATCAAGTTGATCATATTAGTACACAGCCAAAAGAATTAATTGGTAATAATTTTGAGCAGAGCATTCCTATTGACCACCTTTGGTGGGATTTATTCAAAGGACCCCAAATAATTGCTGAACCATAGAGAATTTTATTTTAGTAGATTAACTGTGGTCATGATGTAGCAATTCTCAAACTATTCCTTTTTACTATTTTTGTGGATAGTAGGATGGAATGTGTGTGTGTGTATATATATATATATATATATATATGGTTGGAACTAGAAGTGTCAGTAGGAAATCACTGAAAAGATACTTGAAGAAACTTTGGTAGCAATGACAAACTTTGTGCTCATATCTTAGTTTAAATAACACACTAATAAAAATCAGATTCCTTGAAGAAAATGCTGATTCCAGGTCTAGGTCAGGGAAAAACCACAGTGGCTTTGGAACATATCATTGCGCCCAAAAGTAAGAGAAGCTCCCAATATGAGGATTCATGAAAACAAAACAAAACAAAACAAATAAATAAAACAAAACAAAACCAACAACATGAGATTCACTTGCAGGGGCTCTGAGTCATCAAAATTCAAACAACTTAATACCAAAGGATACTAATATCAATGAATTATAATAATATTAAACAAAGGATACTAATATCAATGAATTATAATAATATTAAATATTAATATTGTTTAAAATTAAACAATATTAAACAAATTATATTAATAATATTAAATTATAATATTAAACAAATATTAAACAAAATTAAATAATATTTAATAATATTAAATAATATTAGAGTCTATAGAGTACTATCTCTAAAAAGAAAAAGAGAAAAGCTAAGGGGTTATTCTTTTATTAAAGATTATCTATCTATCTATCTATCTATCTATCATCTATCATCATCATCTATCATCATCATCTATCTATCTAAGAGAGCAAGACAGAGTCAGAGACTGCATGCTCTAGCAGAATGGAGGGGCAGAGGGAGAGAATCTCAGGTAGACTCCCTGCTAAGCATGGAGCCAGATGCAGGGCTCTATCTCACTATTATGAGATCATGAACTGTGTCTAAATCAAGGGTCAGGTGCATAACTGAGCCACCCAGGTGCCTCAACTGAGGAATTATTCTTTACAGAATGCTGGCTAATTCATATAGAAGGAATGAAAGACTCTATATGAACCATTTTATTAACTCCATTATGATCATTGATTTAAGCAAGGATTATCAATTGATGCTAAATGATTGGGTGAAAGATTTTAGGGCCAACTAATTTTTTGTAGAGTCTCAAAGTATTACCGCAAATTTTGTGTATTAAATACAAAGGAAAGAGATTCCTCTTCAACAGAGATATCTAGTGGATACTATTTTATCCTAGGGCACAAAGTTAACATCACTTATAATGGGTCATACTAAAGTTGTGTACCTTTTGGTGTTTTCTGGTATGGGAAGCACATAGCAACAACACAAAAGTTTAAGTTGAATCTAATCATGAGAAAAATCTGGAATATAAAACACTCCATTTAAAAAACTGACCTATTTGCAAATGTCAATGTCATAATCATCATATATTAAAGGAGGCTAAAAGATTTGGGGAGCAAATGCAAGGTGAGATTCTTGGTTGGATTTTGAGCATCCTTCCCTAGTAAATACTGTTATAAAGATGCTATTGAGACAACCGGTGAAATGGTGACATAGATTGTATATTAGGTAGTATTATCTGCCAATGTACAATTATTTTAATAATGGTATTGCCATTATTCAGGAGAATGTTTTTGCCCTCAACAGTTACATCTTGGTAATTTAATATTGAAAGGTGCAAGAACTAAATAATGAAAGAGAGGAGACAGAGAGACAGAGAGAGAAAGAGAAATGGAACAAGACAGAGAGAAAGACTCAGAGACAGAGGGAAAGACAGAGGCAGAAGAGGGGGAGAGTGCTAGAGAGAGGGAAAGGGAAGGGGAGGGAGAGAGGAGAGAGATTTTAAAAGCAGTAGAAGTGGCAAGATTTTCAGGTGTTCATTGTATTTGCCTTTCAACATTCCTATAGGTTTGAAATTTTTCAAAATAACAAGGCTGGAAGAAAAAATCAAGATGAAAAAGGGAGAACATACAACTTTTATAAAGAGAAAATGAGAATAAAGAGCAGAATATAAATTAAAGAAGAGGGAGGAAGAGAAGGAGAAGAAGAACGGACAAGAAATGATCTCAGTAGGACACTACTGAGCCCCATAGACACTATTCAGGATCTTTCTCCACATGTTTTTCCATGGCCACATGTCTTTGTTATTGTGCAGTAAATGACCTCTGTATGGAATCCCATATAAGTAGCATATGAAAGGAAAAACCAGAGCATTAATAGAACATATCAGAACAAAGTTGCAGTCAAGATTTAAATGGTCACTTTGGTTTTTGCTGCTTCCCCTTACACAAATATCTCTGTGATATGAGCAAAGTGTTACCATTCCCACAACAATAACATCTCTTCATCTGACCATCTCATCTCCCACCTGAAGCAAATGACCCTGCAGTGGTGCAACTTTACTATAAGAAATTATAATCACCTCAACAGCAAGTGGATTTAACCATACCTTTTCTTTTGTGTATATGCCTACTGCATCTCTTTTTAAAAGAATTTCTTTAAGACTACAAAACCCTTGAAACCAGGGAAGACATTCTTTACTTCTTTCATTCCCACATCTATTGTGGTGCTGGCACATAGCAGGTGCTTAACAAATGTTAACTGGACAACTGGATGAATAAATGACATTTTGTCTAAAATAATTGCTTAAGGACTTAAAATATTTTTCATTGATGTCCTCCTTCCCTGGAGTCTTTCACATTTGTCCAGACTTGATATATATAACATTCTGTTATTTATTAATTATCTTCGTTAAAAAAGTTTTAATTTTCGTATTATTTTCAGAAAGATTTTAGGGGAAGAGCAAGCACAAGCAGGGGGAGCAGCAGAGGGAGAGGGAGAAGCAGGCTCCCCACTGAGCCAAGACCCCCCACACCTCCCACGCGGGGCTCCATTCCGGGACCCTGGGATCATGACCTGAGCCGAAGGCAGATGCTTCACCAATTGAGCCACCCAGGTGTCCCTATCAATCCTCTTCTAATAAATAGTCCTCTTCTACCTCAGATCCTCACGGTGAAGAACACAAAGCCATATTATTTTATATTTCCTGGGTTTTTGTGCTACTTCCCTGCACATTCCTTGAGAAGGTATCATTGGCAATAAGCTGTGGCTGCTGTCCACAACCCAGTTGAAGGGGCTAGGGCAATGCTGCAGAGGGTATCATTCTACAGTGGGATACTGTGTACTGAATTTGGAAACATTAGGGTTATTAGAGGGACCATCAGAAGAAAGATTTTAAATTGTATTCTTAGAAATCTATGAAACAGGGGTGCACGGGTGGCTCAGTCAGTTAAGCATCTGACTCTTAATTTCCACTCAGGTCATAATCTCAGGGTATTTATATTCCAAGCCGTATGTCTGGCTCCACATTGAACATGGAGCCTGGTTAAGATTCTCTCTCTCCTTTGCCCTCTGTACCACCCACACTCTATCTCTCTAAAAAAATTAAAACTCGAATTAAAAAAAGAAACAAATTAGATGCAGTAATCTTTCTCCAACCAAAGTAGAGCAAGCTCTAGAAAAGACATGTAGTTGACAATAAGGAGAAATGAAAGAAAGAAGAATGAATAAAGATAGGTATAAAATAAAAACAAACAAAAATCAATTTGATTGCTATTTGGGTGGCACTGAAATATAAATGCATATCTATTGATTATCAGACCTGTAAGACATACATGGGTTCATCTCATTTAAAGACATACTATCAGCCCAGTTAAGAAGGAAGTATAATAAGACCTCTTCAAATGGATTTGGAAGGAATTATGTCATTATGGGCCCAATAATCCTAATTGTAAGAGGACATCTCAGCTCTAGCCAGTGCTGTGCCATTGCACATCCAATGAGTTGGTACAACTGATCCAACAAAAGTCTTGACCCATAGAAATCGAGGGTCCTCCTGAAAAAGAATTCACATAAGGATGTTGGAACAATATATGACTGTGACCCAGGGACTTCATCTTACTGGTCAGATGTAAAGATTCTCAAAACAACATGTTCATTTTTTTCTCACATCATTATAGGTTTACTACATGCTGGTATACACATTGGGGTGTGTGTGTGTGTGTGTGTGGTAACAGGAAAACAGAGGGAGTGAGAAATACAAAATCAAATAGAGATTTTAAAAAATAGAAGAGATATTAACTCTGAAATATATTCAATATAAGGATATTATTTTAAGATGACATGAACGGAATATGATACAAAAAATGAAAAGCCATAGATTTCTAATGCATTTCTCTATGTTTGATTCCCTACTAATCTTTCAAGAGTTAGCACCTAGAGCATTAGTGGTTCCTCCCATAAGAGCAATGAAATTTTAAGGTGGTTGTCCCCCAGCAGCATATGGAAAGCATCTCCAAGAACTATGGTTGTGGAGGGATACTTAGAAGAAGAAGTGAAATCCTGCATGAGCAGGGGAGAATAGTAATTAATCAATTTTGAATTAGTTCATTAATGTGATCTTACTTTCACTATGAAATCAGACATACTTAATAAAAAATCAGGGTCTGATTTGGGAGAGGGAATTATATTAGGTAAAACTCTAAATCTGCACTGTCCAACAGGGCTGTCACTAGTCACATGTGCCTGCTAAACACTTGAAATGTGGCCATTGTAACAAAAAAATGATTTTTAATTTTATTTAGGTGTAATCAACTTAATCCAAATTTATATAATCACTTGTGGCAAGTGCCTTTTGTGGATGACTCACCTATTCAGAGTACAATGAGTTAAGAATATAGCCTCTGAAGCTAGATGCCAAGTCATAAATCCCAGCTTTCCCATTTCCTAGCTGTGTATTTTTGAGCAATTTATTATTTTTATAAGTTAGTTTTATCATTTTCAACATGGAGAAGATGTCCATACCTACTTCATAGGACTGCCATGAGGATTATTTGATTACATTAATGCTGACTGCTTAGGCAATACTTGGCAGGTATTAATTGCTCAATAAAAGTTACCTATCATTTTTTAAAGATTTTATTTATTTATTTTAGAGACAGAGAGTGAGCATGAGTGGGGTGGAGGGGCAGAGGGAAGGGGAGAATCAGACTCCCCTCTATTACCTATCTTTAATGTGTTACCTTTATTATTATTTTTTCCATCTACTGTCTTTTATTTTTATTTTTTAAAGGTTTTATTTATTTATTCATGAGAAAGAGAGAGAGAGAGAGGCAGAGAGAGAAGCAGGCTCCATGCAGGGAGCCCGACGCAGGACTCAATCCCAGGTCCCCAGGATCGTGCCCTGGGCTGAAGGCAGCGCTAAACTGCTGAGCCACCCCGGCTGCCCTATTGTCTATGTTATAATATAATAATGAATAATGAGCCATACAGTTCTAGAGACAAAGAGTCAAAAGATCCCCTTGGTCACTATGCACTGTTCTATCATTTTCTTTCTTCTCACTCTTAAATAAAAATGAATTTTTGGAGAAGTTATGGAGCAGTTTGTGGCTGAATCTAGTAGCCTTTGTCGGTTGTATGTTAAGGTAAATATGGACAATGAAACGTGGAAGGAACAGAAAAGACAAAGTAGAGCCTTAAGTGAATACGGTATTCTGATGAGAGTGTGCAAGCTCTGAATTGTGGGAATTCCAAAGGATGGTTTGCAGTTGGTAAATCTACAACTACAATTTTGTTCTCTTGGAACTGGTAGCTACACTCTGATCAAAATAGAACATTTTCATGAAAATACAAAGTTTTTTCCTGCCCACTTTCAATAAATCCCATCTCCCATGATCAAACATTTCCTGATTTTGATCACCATAGTCTTTTTTATTTAACTTTGTATTTGTTATTATTGGCATTGCAATGCACTGCTTCTGAGATTGTCCATGTTGTTATGTTGTATTATTAGTTCATTTTTTTAAATGTTGAGTAGTATTCCATTGTGTACTACAATTTGTGCATCCATTATATTATACTGATAAATAATTGTGTTTTTTTTCTACTTTGGGTATTACAAATGGAATTGCTATTAACATTCTTGCAGATATCTTTTTGTAGAAATGTGTTGCATTTTTCTTAAGTAAATATCTAACACAGGAGTTGCAAGGTCACAAGGTGGGTAGGTATTTATTTTTATTTAAAAAAATTCCAAAGTTTCCAAAACTGGTTGTACTATTATACATTGTATGAACAATGTTATGAGAATATTGGTTGCTTCACATTCTCACCCACATTTGATATTTTCTGTTGTTTTAATTTTAATCATACTAATGGCTTTAAGTAGTGCCTGATTGTAGTTTTATATTGCATCTTCCTGAAAAAGGATAATTTGAATTATAAACTTAGTTAATTGGTCTAATTTTTTTTCTCTTATAAGTATTTTTAGGTGTAAATTTTTCCTAGGCTATGCTTTAGGTATTTCAAAATTTTGATATGCTGTGTTTTCATTAATATTTACTTTAGAATATTTTATAATTTCCCTTGTGATTTCTTATTTAAACTAGGTCTCCTGAGTAGTGTACTATTTACTTTCCACTATTTCTAAATATCTTACAATGCCATATTTAACTTGTGTTCAAATAGCATGCTCTGTAAGATTCCAAATATTTTTCAATTTTCAATTTATTCAAACATAAGCCTTGTTTTATGGCCCAGAATGTAGTCCATCTTGATGAAAATTGTGTATGCACTTGGAAAAAAAAATTAGCATTTTGAAACCATTGAATATAGTGCTCTGTAATTTCAGTTAAGTCTAACTGGGTTGTAGTGTTGTTCAAATATCTTATATATGTACTGATTTTTGAGCAATTACTAAATGATTTGTTGAGAGAGAACTGTTAAAATCTCTAGCTGTGATAAAGAATTTGTTTGTTATTCTTTTTACCCTGTTTTTTAAAAAGATTTTATTTATTTATTCATGAGAGACACACAGAGAGAGAGAAGAGAGGTAGAGACATAGGCAGAGGGAGAAGCAGGCTCCCCTTAGGGAGCTCCAAGTGGGACTTGATCCTGAGACTCTAGGATCATGCCCTGAGCCGAAGGCAGACCCTCAACTGCTGAGCCACCCAGACGTCCCTAGTCTGTCTTTTTTAAATGAATTTTGAAGCTCTAAAATTAGGTGCATATTTATTTATGTTTTTTATACCTTCTGAAGAATTGATAATTGGTGGTAGAATTTCACCACCAATTTTGCTTATGTTAAAACGTTTTTGCTTATGTAAAAATGTTTTTTTGCTTATGTAAAAATGTTTTTATTTTGCTTATGTAAAAATGTTTTTATTTTGCCCTAATTTTTGAAAGATATTTTAACTGGTCATAGAATTTTATGATTTTTTTTTCTTTTAGAACTTTAAAGGTGCCATTTTGTTACTGCTCAGACACTTTGAACTGGTGGAGGTTTGGCTTTACACTTTAATGGGGCAGGTCTGTGGAAAGCTAAATGTTTACCAAGACACTCTAACTTTGCAGGACTTAAACTCACAGTTCTTTCTCCTTTGTGTGGAAAATCTTGTTTTCCTTGGAATTTTGTCTGCTTGTTTCTGCCTCCTGTGACTCCCTTCTTTGCAAGATTTCCCCCCTCAATTTTCAGTGCTCCAGTAGCTTTGAACTACCTTCTGACACCTTAAGTCATCAAGACTGTGGCTTTCTTCATGAGTTTCAGTTCTGCTGTGCATGGTTACAGCAGTGTGCATATTGTGCATATAGAGGGGAAGCCCATACATATAAGTGAGTGTGGTTCTCTTTTTTTCAAGGGACTACCTTCAGTTTCTGCCTGCTTGTGAGTTCTTCCATGCTTTTGTTATCTTTGTGAACTTCAGACCTATGTAAGTTATTTTGCCATTACAGAATCCAGAACTCCCAGCACACATATTTCTTTACTGTCCATTTTCATCTTCTATAATAGCAGATATTTGTTACATATTTGTTGATTTCATTTTATATTTTAATTTTTACTTTTTACTTTTACATTTTATTTACATTGTTTAGTATGAAGAGAAAGTAAAGGGTCATTAATACTTCATTAAAATAGTAATAAATCTCAAACAAACATTTGGATATTGAACAGCACATCTTTATAAATAACCCAGTGAGAATATCGACACTGATTGTAAGAATCCCATAAGATGAGTAAATAACATATCAGTGCTACCATCCCCCCTGAGGTTGCCCAATTTAACAAGATACTCAGGATATTAAACTTTAGATATAAAAATGATAATTTTTAGTATATCTAGGTCAATATTTAGGATATACTTATCCTGGAAAGGATTTTGCTTACCTAAAATTCAAATTTAACTGCTTTTAATCTACTCTACCTCTATATTTTCCTTGCCTGATGCTTCTTTGAATGTAAAATACCAAACCATGAGCTTTGGACTCTGGGCAGTATGGGAGATCTGGCTATGGAATGACAGGAATAATTTTTAGGACTTCCTTGTAACTTGATTTGAAGATTCTGTACTTTCTGAACACTGAAGTAGATTAGGAGGTAGGGACAGAGTATAAAGCAGAGTTGGGCTTAGCATTCCCCTAGTGAGACTCAGCCACCTATTTTCTTATGCATGCTTTCTTGCTCTTCTGATTTAAAACTGGGTTGCCTGTGCTTGGCCTGATGCCTTCATATGAATTTTAGAATAAATTTGTCAAGTTCATATGGAGAGAGAGAGAAAGATAAAAAGCACAAGTAAGCTATTTGAATTGAATTTCTAAAAACAAAATGACAAAAACCAAAGCTTTGTTATGAGAAATTAAGAAATTCAATAAGAATTTTCAGTTGGACTATAGGGTTAATAGCAATTTTTACTAAATTCTTATTTCTCTTTATTTATCTTGGTATGCTCTATTCTTATTATATATAAATGTAGCTAGTAGCTCTTAATGCCCTCCTTTTATCCCTACTATCTGATATTTCACAAGGGTAGGTATAAGTGTCAGTATACTTCTGAATATTGTGCTGGGCTCTCAGTGGCCCTTAGAGCTAGACTAGGCATTAGGAATCTACATGCCATGGGCCAAATCTACACACACACACACACACACACACACACACACACACACCTGATTTTTTATGACTTGTAATGTGGTTACATTTTTGAATGGGAAAAAGGAAGAGAAGGTCAAGAAAAAAAAAAAAAACAGATGTCATGACAGGTGAAAATTATTTGAAACTCAAATTTCAATGTCTATAAAATTTTTATTGGAATACAGCCAGGCTCATTTATTTGCAGATTGTCTATATGATAATGTAGAATTGAATAGTTTCAAGAGCATGAGTGTGACCCATAAAATCTATAATGTTTGTTATTGGTTCCTTTACAGAAAGTTTGCTGACCCCTGGGCTAGACCTTCATGTCCTATATGACTGAGTATTATCCTTGAAATTTTTATTTGATCATTTATTTTTTAAAAAAGATTTTCGTTATTTATTCATGAGAGACACAGAGAGAGAGGCAGAGACACAGGCAGAGGGAGAATCAGGCTCCTCGAGGGGACCCGGGTGTGGGACTTGATCCTCGGACCCCGGGATTACACCCAGACACAACCACGGGGCCACCCTGGAGTCCCTCATTATTTCATCCCTTCCATATTCTGTTCTCTTTCTCTGAAATGTATATTTTGTACATTTTCTGGGCTCTTTGCTTTAATTTTCTCATTATTTTTGCTAGTATTTCCCCTTTCACATTTCCAAAGTTTAAATGGCTCTGCAAACTCTGTGAAAAGTTTCCTCATTAATTAGAATTATGAAAATGTGAGCAACCATTTGGCTTCATATATTTATGTCATCATGAAAAAGGATACATATTGCATGTGTTTGTGATGTTCAATAGAACTGTTGAAATCATCTTTAAATTAAGTGCTGCTTGATGGTATAGGAAATATTGACATTACAAACACACATAGCAAAAAAAAAAAAAACTAGATTTCTTGGGGTGTCTGACTGGCTTAGTTGGTAGAACAGGTAACTCTTGATCTTGGGTTGTGAGTTTGAGGCCCACATTGGGTGTAGATATTACTTAAAAAAATCTTTTACAAAAGTAGATTTCTTAAAAATAGTTTATTTGATTAATAATTATAAGTAGGAGTATTATATAACAAAATGCAATGCTTAAAAATTTTGTGGGACTCCATTTTCTCTCACGTATTTTTCCTGTATATTTTCCTAGATTAATACTTAGAAACTAAGGAAATATGCTTAACTATATGTTTATATTGAGGTTCAAACTTTGTTTCTCATAAAATAATAAAACTGTCAAAATAATATCCCATCATTTGATTCTCTCCTGTTCCTTAATTAAGGAAAGGGTTTTTTTTTTTAAATAAACTATCATAGAAGGAAAAGTAAAAACTTTTTTGCATATCATGGCTAACGAGGTACATGCTGTAAAGAATTAATACCAAAAAAAGTGTAATTTCCCTTTTAATAGCCCAAGAGAACTCAGTTATACACATATGAAGTTTACATATACATCCTTAATGACGCTTTTTTAGTGGTGTCTATACTGAATATTCAGGTTACATATTTTCTAACTCTAAAAATAATATGCTTTGCATCCATATAGTGCTTTCATTCACCCAAAATGTGACAGAGTGTGGAGACTGAACGCTTTATTTCTACAACCTTTGCCTCAAGGTAGCATGTGAAGGGTGCAAGTCACTATACCAGCACAGACATACAGATGATCCCCCACTTAAAAACTATGGGACTCTTACTGTTCAGGGCTCCAGTTCAGAGTCCAGGGTAGCAGTCACTTTGCCTGTAGTCCTGAGTATGTGTACTGGCAAGCAGAGATAGAGAAGAAAGGACGATGGGAAACACTGAAAGGCAAATGCATTATTTCCTTAAGTTTCATTTCCCTTCTCCTTCAAGAAACTGCAAATTTCCTGATCTAATTAGCATGTTACTACTCTATTCCTTTCTTCCTCATTCATTAATTCAATTATTCATTTGTAACCTAGATTATTTCATTTATTAAAAAATTACACATAACCTACTATAGTTGATCTTAAACAACTTAAGTTTGAATTGGGCAGGTCCACTTAGACACACTTGGATTTTTTCTCCTCCTTCTCTTCCTCCTCCTCTTCCTCCTCCTCCTCCTCCTCCTCCTCCTCCTCCTCCTCCTCCTCCTTCTTCTTCTTCTTCTTCTTCTTCTTCTTCTTCTTCTTCTTCTTCTTCTTCTTCTTCTTCTTCCTTTCTTCTTTAGGAGTTGATAGAAAATTCACAAAGCATTCATTTGCAACTGCCCACCCTAGTCTCCATGGACCAAATCAAAGGTGACTGGTGCAGAGGTAGCACCTGCTGCTCTCTCAGTACCCAGGGAGGCCTGCAGAGGCTGTTAGGAGGCCCCAGGCCCCAGGCCCAGGCATGGCTTTTGGTCACCCCATTTGCCACCCAGATGGACAAGTTCAGTAAGGCAGAAGGTGGGCTGGCAGGCAGGAGGATGTCCTGAAGTGAAGGAATGTAGCCAGAGAGCACAGATGAAGCCGGGCAGAAGTCCCTCTGCTCCTCAGCACACATATATACACCTCCACATCTCTATTCTTCCAAACCTCCACTGCTCAGCTCTGGGCTTCACCAGGATAATCTTGGGCCTGGGGGTTCTTATCAGGGGCCTGGACCCCTTCTGTGAACCTTCACAACCCCTACCACTAAGGCCTCCATGAGGCAGGTGCACTCATATGTGGCTGCAGCTGCCAGGGGCCACTGTAGGTGGTACTCCTTCAGGCAGATGTGTCAGCTCTACTGCACCTCTTGGGCCACTGTTTCTGCCCTAGGACCCACTTGCTGCTGCTGATCCAAGGATACCAGGCTGGGCAACATCACCATCCCTGGGTTGCTGCTCCTCTGCCCAGTCCTTCTATACACAGATTGTTTTGCTTTGTTTTCTTTTTGATACAGTACATTCTATAAATGTATTTCCTCTTCCTTATGATTTTCTTAATAACATTTTCTTTTCTCTAGCTTATTTTATTGTAAGAATACATTATATAACAGATACAATACACAAAGTATGTATTAACTACTTATGTTGTTGGTATGGCTTCTGGTCAACAGCAGGCCATTTTTGATTAAGTTCTGGGGAGTCATCAGAGTCATCACAAATCATCAGGGAAATGCAAATCAAAACCACAATGAGCTATCACCTCACACCTAACAGAATGGCTAGAATAAAAAAGATAAGAAATAATAGGTGTTGGAAAGGATGTGAAGGAAAAGAAAACTTCATCCCTGTTGGTAGGAATGAAAATTTGTGCAAACATGATGGAAAACAGCATGGAGATTCCTTAAAGATTCTTTCAAAATAGAATTATCATAATGATCCAGAATCTACTACTGGGTATTTACTTAAAGAAAACAAAAAATCTAATTGAAAAGATATATACACTCCTATGTTTATTGTAGCATTATATATAATAGCCAAGATATGGAAGCAACCCAAGTGTTCATGTGTTCATCTCTACATAAGTGGGTAAAAAAGATGTTATATGCAAATATATATATGGAATATATATATATATATGTGGAATATTGCTCAGCCATTAAAACAAATGAAATCTTGTTATTTGCAATAATATGGACAGACTTAGAGAGCATAAATGCTAAGTGAAATAAATCAGAGAAAAACAGAACAAATCATTTTAAGATTTGTGTGGAATCAGGAAAGACCCTGAAAAGCCAGGGTAATATTGAAAAAGAAAACCAGAACCGGGGGCATCAAAATGCTGGATTTCAAACTGTACTACAAAGCTGTGATCATCAAGATAGTATGGTACTGGCACAAAACCAGACACATAAATCAATGGAACAGAATAGAGAATCCAGAAATGGGGCCTCAACTCTATAGTCAACTAATATTCGACAAAGCAGGAAAGACTATGCACTGGAAAAAGGACAGTCTCTTCAATAAATGGTGCTGGGAAAATTGGACAGCCACATGCAGAAGAATGAAACTAGACCACTGTCTTGCACCATACACAAAGATAAACTCAAAATGGATGAAAGATCTAAATGTGAGAGAAGAATCCATCAAAATCCTAGAGGAGAACACAGGCAACACCTTTTTGAACTTGGCCACAGCAACTTCTTGCAAAATACATCCAGGAAGGCAAGGGAAACAAAAGTAAAAATGAATTATTGGAACTTCATCAAGATAAAAAGCTTCTGCACAGCAAAAGAAACACTCAACAAAACTAAAAGACAACCTACAGAATGGGAGATGATATTTGCAAATGATGTATCAGATAAAGGACTAGTAGCCAAGATCTATAAAGAACTTATTAAGCTCACCAGCAAAGAAACAAACAATCCAATCATGAAATGGGCAGAAGACTTGAACAGAAATTTCACAGAGGAAGACATAGACATGGCCAACAAGCTCATGAGAAAATGCTCCGCATCACTTGCCATCAGGGAAATACAAATCAAAACCACAATGAGATACCACCTCACACCAGTGAGAATGGTGAAAATGAACAAGACAGGAAACAACAAATGTTGGAGAGGATGTGGAGAAAGGGGAACCTTCTTGCACTGTTGGTGGGAATGTGAACTGGTACAACCACACCGAAAAAAAAAAAAACACTGGAAAATTTTGTGGAGGTTCCTCAAAGAGTTAAAAATTGAACTGCCCTATGACCCAGCAATTGCACTGCTGGGGATTTACCCCAAAGATACAGAGGCAGTCAACTGCCGGGACACCTGCACCCCGATGTTTCTAGCAGCAATATCCACAATAGCCAAACTGTGGAAGGAGCCTCAGTGTCCATCGAAAGAGAATGGATAAAGAAGATGTGGTTTATGTATACAATGGAATATTACTCAGCCATTAGAAACGACAAATACCCACCATTTGCTTCGACGTGGATGGAACTGGAGGGTATTATGCTGAGTGAAATAAGTCAATCGGAGGAGGACAAACATTATATGGTCTCATTCATTTGGGGAATATAAAAAATAGTGAATAAAGGGGACAGGAGAACAAATGAGTGGGAAATATCAGAAAGGGAGACAAAATATGAAAGACTACTAACTCTGGGAAACGAATTAGGGGTGGTGGAAGGGGAAGTGGGCGGGGGGTGGGGGTGACTGGGTGACGGGCACTGAGGGGGGCACTTGACGGAATGAGCACTGGGTGTTATTCTATATGTTGGCAAATTGAACACCAATATTTAAATTTATTTAAAAAATAAATTTATTAAAAAATCGGAGAAGGAGAAACATTATATGGTGTCATTCATTTGGGGAATATAAAAACTAGTGAAAAGGAATAAAGGGGAAAGGAGAGAAAATGAGTGGGAAATATCAAAAACTGTGACAGAACATGAGAGATTCCTAACTCTGGGAAATCAACAAGGGGTTAGTGGAAAGAGAGGTGAGTGGAGGAATGGGGTGAATGGGTGATGGGCACCAAGGGGGGAACTTGATGGGATGAGCACTGGGTGATATGCTATATGTTGGCAAATTGAACTCTAATAAAAATTAATTAAAAGGAAAAAAATCATAAAAAAAACAAATACCATATAATTTCACTCATATGTGGAATTTAAGAAACAAAATAAATTAACAAAGAAAAAGAAAGACAGTGAAACAAACCAAAAAAGACCCTTAAATACAGAAAACAAATTGGTGGTTTCCAGAAGGGAGGAAGAGAGGGAGGGATGAAATAGATAAGGGGGACTAAGAGTATACCAATCTTGATGAGTATTGAGTAATGCATAGAAATGTTGAATCATTATATTGTATACCCAAAGCTAACACAACACTGTATGTTAATTAGACTTCAATAATTTTTTAAAATTAATAAATTCAAAATTGATAGGATAAAAGTTATACATGGATTTTCACCTGCATGGGAGTCATTGCCCTGAACCTATGCATTGTTCAAGGGTCACCTGTACTTACCAGGTACAGATCTAGATTCTGGGGATACTGTGGGGAACAAGCGAGAAAAGTCTCTGTGATCATAGAATAGTAGTGGGAATATTGCTGGACTAGATATGTTCTGAAACTTGAAATTTTATTAGAAGAAATAGGTTACACTGATGAATATGAAAATAATTAACCAAGCATAATTCCTACAGAGACTACCAATGAGAAAGAGATGGTTTCATAAAACTTATAATAGGGAAACCCACTTATTTTGATGGATGATGGGAGGGTTTTCTGAAGAAATATTTATTTTAAAATTTGAAGGACAAATAAGAATTAGCCAGGCAAAATATGGAATAGAAAATACCCATGACAGGGAAACTCGTACTAGGACATGTTTTCTGGTAGAAACATATCACGTCTGTAGTCACTGAAATTGGCATCTTTGAGGAATGGAAGGTCTATATGAACTAGTGGTAAGAATCATGATACATGAGGCTAGAGATAGGCTGTGAGATATTATGAAAGCTTTGAAGATTTGTGAAGAGTTGGTCTTTCCTTAGGAGGTAATAATCTGTTGAAAAAGGGTCCAAATAATTGCACTGGCTCATGTTTCTTTCCAGAAGCATGAGATGCCATTCATAGAATGAGCCCGAATCCCTTCAAGAAGTAACTTTATCACACTATTTATTTGCTAATAATGAACACATAGCTTTCTTGATGGCCTGTTGGCTGAATGAGTTCCTGAGGGGACCTTCAGAGAGTTACTCTCCTAATTCCTCAGAACTTCTAAAACCATCCCATATGAAGAAACTTGAAACTGACGTTTCATAGAGTGGGCAAAAGACAAAATTTCAATAAGTATTGAAAATAGAAAAATGATGAGAGCATTTCTCACCTAAAACATACACAAAAATTAATTTCAGATATATTTCAATTTGAAATTCAAAAATAATCAACCTCTTAGGAGACATAGGGGAATCTCTTCATGACATGAAGAAGGGCAAGCTGACAAGTTGATTAAAATGGAGAAAAAAATTACTAATGACAGAAGAAAAGATTGATGAATCTGATTACATTAAAAATAACAGCTGCCATTCATAAAAAAAAAACAGACTTTTAGTGATACATGGAAATTCTTTGCACTTTTAAAAAAATTGTTTTAGAATAGTTTTAGATTTACACAGAATTTGCATAGATAGTACACTATGTTCTTTTATACCACTGCACTGCATTCAGCTTCCCTGCTGTTGATATCTTAAATTATTATGATACATTTGTCACATCTAATGGAACAAAATCAATACATGATTATTAACTGAAATCTATACTTCATTCAGATTTCCTATGCCCTTTATTTTCATAGGATCCCAGCCAGAATATAAGACATTGAATCATCATGTCTCCTTTCGCTTCTTTAGACAGTGAGAGTTTCTCAGACTTACCTTGTTTTTGATGACCTCAACTATACAGGATAGTACTGGTCATGAACTTTGTAGGATGTCTTCTACTTGGGCTTGTTTGATGTTTTCTCTCAGCATTAACCTGGGGTAATGGTTTTGGGGAAGAAGATCACAAAGATATCAAATCGCATTAGAGGAGCCTGCTAGCAACATACCTGCTGATGTTAAGCTTGATCACATGGCTTAAGTGGTGTTTGTCACGTTTCTGCACAGTAAAGTTACTCTCCTCCCCATCTTCCTCTGTGCAGCCTGCACTGAAGGGGTACAGATTTAACTCCTTGAGGGGGAGGATATCTCCATAAATTGTTTGGAATTCTATGCTCTACTCTCTATTCTATTCTTGTTTCTTCTCCCCATTTGCTTATTTGTGTAATCATTTATTTATATCAATATGGACCCACTGCTGTTTATTTTATTCTTTGGATTCTAATCCAATATTACATTATTTATTTTGTTTCTCAAATAGTTCCAGCATTAATCATTCAGAGCTATTTCGTTTGGGGCCTGTGTTCCTTTGACATATTTCCATTGGTTTGTTTTTTGAGCGCTTTCTTATTTTCTGGTTTAAGTATAAAAGTTGGATTATTTCACATAATAAAAAGTAGAAAGGTCGAGCAGAATCCTAGCCTGACATGATAAACCATTTATGTCACTATCATCCAAAGGCTGGTTTTCTTTCTACTCACAGTATGGATGCCGGTGGCAATTGGAGCTTTGAACTTTATTTATTTATTTTTTTCAAGTAGAAGAGAATGAGAAAATCATTCCCTGAACCAATATATAAGCCTTTCCTCTGGAACTGAAGAGGAGCAGGTGGAAATGGATGTTGGATTGGCAACCAGAGCATAGGCTCCATTCTATATTTGCACTAGTTCAATAGCTAATTCCCAGATCTGTGAAAATCTATTCCAAGACAAAATACATTGAAAGGAAGACTAAATAATGATGTAAGATAGGGATTATATGGAATCCCACATCTGTGAATCTAAATACTGAACTTTAAAGAAGTAGGAACAACCAAAAGATCTTAGAAAAGAAACAATAAAATTCAACATTAGCCTGTGTGATATTCAAGAGCACAGGTCTGAAAATAAAGGAACTTAGGTTAATATATACACATGTATGTAGAAAGAAATAGAGAGAAAAATAGGACACCATCTGGATGCCTGGGTGGCTCAGTGGTTGAGCGTCTGCCTTTGGCTCAGGGTGTGATCCCGGGGTCCCCACTTTGGGCTGCCTGAGAGGAGACTGATTCTCTCTCTGCATATATCCCTGCCTCTCTCTCTGTGTCTCTCATGAGTAAATAAATAAAACCTTTTTAAAAAAATAGGACACCATTAAACAATCTCAAAGGAAATGCCTAACATAGAAAGTGTTAAATTAATGAGGAAAACTCTAAGTCATTATTGTAAAATTAATGTACCTATGGTGGTGGAAAATAAACCTAAAATAAAATGCAGTTACCACTAGTGGTCCAGGGTATATAATGGGAGAAAATGCTGAGTGATTCTCTCTTCAATTTGATTGCATTTTGAAAGCAGTCAAGTATAGACCAAAGCTTGATTCCCAGTCTAGGGGTAGGTAAACTCTTTTATTCTTTAAGCACATATTTAATTAGCTCCAACAATATATCAGACACCACACTAGGTATTGTGTCTCAAAGACAACACAGACATGGATACTAATTTAAAATTGGCATGAAATAAGTGAGCATTTTTCTTGTGTACTTTAACCGTGTCCCCATTAGTATGAGTCAAGAGGAATTCCTCAAAGACTTTCCACATTTTCCATTTGTTTGTGAATTATTGCAGGTCTTCCAAGACCTTTTGCAAACCTTCTTGATCTTGTGAGTTTTCAATCCACACCCATTCACAAGGTAATGAATAGCAGTGATGGTTGCACAACTCTGTGAATATACTAAAAGCTACTGAATTCTATTACTTTAGAAGGGAGAATTTTATGGTTTGCCAATTATATCTCAACAAACGTGTTATAAAGACAATTTACAAGACAGGAAAACTCCACATACCCATCCACGTTCTATAAGCTTGTGTACAGTCCTGCCTAAACTCACCTTGTCGGGACTGAATTTCTCAGAAAGACTTTGAGATGTACCATTGTATGAGGGTACTGTTGGTGCCTATCCCACCCTTTTGTTCATATCATTCTCTGCTGACATTATTACCTTTTCTTTCCGTGTATCTAGAGTCTGCCTAATAATAACCTTTCTCAAAGGAAGGCAGTGGGGAGAACATTTTCATATTGCAAGAACTAGAATCTGCAGTTCCTAGATTCACCTTTTCCACAATGACTTCAGATTTCAGACTTGTCACCACCACACTAGCCTCCAGGTATGCCCTTTTCCTAAATAATTCTGGTCCAGATTGAAGCTCAGTATGACCGCCAAGCCCCTACAGCACAGCAGGGACCAGGAAGAACATGAATGAGGACTAAAAGCCTGAGAAAAACTGTAGCCAGGGTCCCTTGGTATTTCTGATGGTGGAATCCACAGACCCATTCCATATTCTCCTTGGTTCCTACAGGGCTGCCTCCTGACTCAGCTCTAGGCCCAGGATTGACTACTTGGACACTGCTGCAGTGGTGAGTGAGGGGGCTCTACTCAAGGGGTTTCCAACTGCCTGTGAAATAGGCTATCCTCTTATCCTACAGTGTTCTGACCCAAAAGAGCAAGATTCAGGGAGGAAGGAGTTCTTTTTCTTTTCAGATCAGCCTTTCCTTTTCTACACAATACATCTAAAATAGTAGACCCCAATTTTTATCTCGTACCCTATTTTATTTTTCTTTGTGGTATTTAAGTGTCACATAACTATGATTCCATTATTTATTTATGTGATTGTTTTAGTTTTCCATGAGGGTTTCTGTTGGCCTTATGAGTCTAGGGGTGTCGATCATCTTGTGTGCTGTTATGCCCCAGCACCAGAAACAATAAACTCTTAACATTTACAGATGAATTAATAAAGTTATTTTTCCTATCTGTGGTAGAAAAAATTCTAAGATGGTCCCTAAGATTCACATTCTGTAAAAATCTGTCCCCCTTGAGTGTGAACAGAACCTGTGACCATCCTGGAGTACCCCCTCCAAGGATTAGGTTGTGTTGTATGGCAAAGATAAAGTGATTTGCAGATATAATTAAGGTCTCTAATCAGTTGACTTTGAGAATAAATGGGGAGTATATCCTGGGAGTGGGATACTTACCTGTGAGATGAACAATCTAAAAGAAGGTCTTGAAATAAAAGACAAGAAGTATCAGAGATGCTCTTCTGCTGGCCTTCAAGAACATGCTACCTTGGTGTAGAGAAGGCTCATGGCTGGGAATGGGGTCACTCCTGGGAGCTGAGACCCTAAATTCTAAAACTACAAGAAACTGAATTTTGGAAACAAACAGTGAGCTTAGAAGATGACCCTGAGCCTCAGATGAGAGCATAGCCCTTGAAGAACATCTCAATTTCTGCAAGAAGAGATCCTGAATAGAAAAACCAGCTAACTCATGCTCTAAAGTATGTTTATAATTTATTTTGATTTACTATCTCATGTTATTAGCCATTGTTTTTCTGTGTGAGTCTCTTTCCAACTGATATGTAAATCCTGTCAATTCAGGGACTTGATGGAAGACAGCATGAGAAAGTAAAAAATCAGGGTGTTAGTGCCTAGAAGAAGTGAATTGAATTCCAAATTTACTGTTTGATGATTCTATGCAAATTATTGTACATGGGAGTCTTAGATTAAACCTATTTATTTCTAAATCTGATATTAGATGAAAAATAAATGCCCATAAATATCCTGGCATGGAGTAGAGTTTCAGTTGATGAAGCCAGTCATACTTTCTTTTGTATCTTTAACAACTTATAGTTTCTTACATGTATTAGGTATTAGACAATATTGTTGGTCAATTGATTCTTTAAACTTTGTAAAAATCATCCCATGGACTGTGTTCTGACATTTTTATATGAAGCTTCTGCTGGTCTATTCAAAGACCCCCCCTTCTCTGCTCTCCTCCCAGATTACTGTGTCCCAATGCCTTGTAGCTATTTTAACACATTCTGTTCTGATGAGATAAGGGCTTCCTTGGGAGCAAGGCTTTTTTACTTTATTTATCTTTATGTCAGGTACATAGCTTACAAGGCTATGTGTTTGATGAATGAATAAATCAATAAATAAATCATTCAATCAATCAAAAGTGATTGTGAAATTGTTGAGGCAAAAGGTATTTCAATTTTAATAGGCTTGCTAGGAGAATACATGGTAATTATTTCAGCCTGAAATAAGGAAGAGCTTGCGGTTTTGATAGATGAGATTTTCTCTTGTGATATGAGGACTGATCCTGGGTTGAAATGTTGTCTCATGCACTCACTTATCTTTCCTAACATTTCCTTCTCGTGGAAGAAATACGTCTAGACAAATCCCAATTCCTTCCTTCAACATTTGTTGTAGTTCTGTGAAACTGGGCAAATCATTTATGCTCTTAGGATCCAGTTCCCTCATTTTCATAAATGGTTATGCTTTTCTCCAAGGACTTAGTCACTTTAAGATAGCTCACGAGCAAAGGGATGACACATAGTAAGGTTTCCACACATGCTTTCCCTCCCCCTCCATATTCTCCCTTGTCCTTTCTACACACAAACACCACAGCTACCTGCCTGAACTCACAGGTAGATCTGATTCTTCTCATTAATGAGACATGAAGCAATCACCCAACTGCTGACTTCCAGTTCATAAGGTTGACATTCTGAACTTTTCTGAATCTATTTGTCATGTTTCTTAGCTATATGTTACCTTAGGCAATTACTTACTGTCTATAAGCCTAAGTTTCTAACCTATGAAATGGCAATGATTATATCTCTGCCATTAGGTTGTTGTGAGGTTCAGTGTGGTTATGGATAAACTGGGGTTAATATTTTGATGTAAGACACTTGAGTGAGAATGCAAGCTCTTCTAGAATCTTTATAAAAATAATACTGGGCTATCTTAACCATTTTCTACAAAGTAAGGATTGGAGAAATGGCTCTTTCACATTCATGATCTACTTGCAGTCCCTTAAAGATCTGTGAGATGCCATCTTAATGAATTGGGGTCCAATCCTGGAACTTCAGAACGCAAACCAACACACCTTCATTTCCAGTGGTGTAAAAAGGACATGCATTGCCAGCCACTTAAATAAAAGCTATCTGCATCTTATAAGCAAATATAAATGACCTAAAATTAATTAGAGTAGACTTTCCTCATCATGGAAAGAATAAATGCATACCATATAGATGAGATAAAAATAGAAAATTGGCTATTTTCAATTGAAATAGTGGGAAAGAGAGACTTGAAGCCATTTTAACGAACCATCTGTAGAAAATCTAATTGGTGACTACTACTAAAGAAATAAAAGGAATAAAAAAAAACAAGGTTTGATTAATAAAGTAGAGCAATTCTAAGAAGCAAGAATTCCTTTGCTGCACATTCTCTGAGTTCATGGAGTGCTCTCACCCTTCCTCAGAAGGCAGCTGACTTCTGCATTCCCCAGTGATCCCACAGCAGCAGCTTTGCTGACTTTCCTCAGTGCTACTGTTGCTGAGTCTGGCACCATGAATGATTTCAATGAATCTTTTGATTGTAAAAGCAACCTTTTGGTTCTTGAGTTCTTCCTGGGATTATTTACTCTCCTTCCATGATTACTCTTGGGAGCACAAACACTGAAAAGATGTGGACAAAGTCAGTTTTCCAAACTGCCCCACGAGCAATACTTTCAGATATCAGAAAGGCTATTATGGGAGGAGGGAGTTAAATTTTGTATAACAGTGTTTAATCCTTGTATCATGTAAGTTTTAACAACCTTAGCTACCTAAAAAGGGAACAAGCACTTCTGCAAAATAGTAATCTCCCTCTCATTAAATCTGTTTCAACAGAAGCTAAATTATACAGTGTTATAGTAGTTAAGAAGTTACATCAAATTTTTCCAACATAAATGGTCCTATATATAAATATCTATAAAATATATACATTAAATTAAATATATTTTAAAATATTATATAATATCAATTGTAAAATTAATATTTCATATATTCTTATATATGTGTATATATTTTTAAATAATTAATTTACTAAACCATGTGAAAGTGAAGATAAAGGAAATACATGGGGAGCATACCAATTGCTGCTACCAGAAATGGATACTTCTTAAAACTGGCCTCTTTCCCCTCAAAAACTCTTCCCACGGCAGAAGTTTCTCTTTCCATTCTATATGTACTCTATGTTTTCATGTTAATCTAGTGGTTTTCATTCTCATAAATGCAATGATCTTTATTTTTCCCTTTTGGGTATTCTGAACATAGAAATACACCCTTTGGAAGGACATTCTCTTATGGCTGTGTAGTAAAATAAATATTTTAGGGTTTCCAGCATTTATTTAACTTTTCTTCTGACAATAATTCTTCATCTTTCTTTTATCAAAGGGCTGAAGTAATAATGATTGGTTTAGGGGTGAGTATGCATTCCAAATGGATCCCAGAGTAAATGCTCGAACTTGTATGAGTCTTGCTAAGAATATTCATTCTCTCTCTTTTTATCTGCATAAAACAGGGAAGAAGATGTGAACCCAGGTTACCTAAAGCCAAGGCATGGAGCCCAAGAGTGAAGAAGTCAGAGCAGCCGAAGACAGAGTCAAAAGATAGCAGAACTAACACAACGTTATATGTCAATTATACCTCCATAAAGCTGGAAAGATTTTTTTTAAAGTTAAAAAAAAGAGTTGCAGAGAAATGAAATCTTAGCTGCATTATTGTTAAAAAAGATTTTATTTATTTACTCATGACAGACATAGAGAAAGAGGCAGAGACACAGGCAGAAGGAGAAGCAGGCTCTATGCTGGGAGCCCAATGTGGGACTCGATCCCAGGACTCCAGGATCATGCCCTGAGCCAACGGCAGACGCTTACTGCTGAGCCACCCAGGCATCCCTTAGCTACATTATTTGAGTTCCTAAACCAAGCTGAACTTATAATCAAACAGAAAACCTTATCATTACATGAATCAGCTTGGAATTACATGAATCAAATTTAATTGTTTCCTATTCTGGTTATCTAAAATGAGGAAGTTTTATGCATTCTCTCTCTGTCAAGGAGTTTGGAGATAGGGACTTTTTATTTCTTCCTTTGCACCTTTACTATCCCTTCCAGGCCACAAGAAGAGGACTGACCTACTGATACAAAATACCTTTAATATCCTGTGGGCCATATTTGTAATGTGAGCAGCTCCTTAACTTTAAGGACAGGAGCCCAGGCTGAGATTTCTGTGTTCCTGTTGCTTGTCTTCATGTGTTAATTAGCTCCTGTAATTCCTCCTTACAGGGTGGTAATCAGCCCAGGCCTGGTTCCTCTGGATGGCAGGTCATCCTCCTCTCTTGTACTTCACTCAGTGATCAGCCCAGGGTTCCTCCTGGCACCTGCTATATCCCATCCATCCATTCATTCATCCATTCATTTATTGTGCCAGTTTATCCTCAAACTAAGGGGTTTGGAATATGGAGAAGACAACAAGTACCCAGCTTTCCCATAGTTCTCCTGACCTACGTCCTACCCTTCAGGACAACTTCTATAAGAGCTTTCCAAAGGGCCAAAGGGTCACTTCTCAGCTATAAAAAAAATCTAGAAGTTGCAATATTTTGTTTTATCATTCTGTTATTGTTTTGACTTTCTGTACTGTTTTTGATTGAGAACCTCAAAGAGGGGGTGAGTTGATTGACATGACTTAGTTAGAAAAAGATCACTTAAAGTCCTGACCAAGCATATTTGTAAAATTACATAAAGTACTATTTAGTTTGACTCCTATAACTCCCTGCATAGTGATTGAAGTAGAGCCATTATCCTATTATGAATATTATGAAATTGAAGTTCATAGAGACTAAGAGAGTTACAGAGTAAGTTTCAAAGTCAAGATTTATGGAATCTTGTCTCACATTTAGATCTTTCATCCATTTTGAGTTTATCTTTGTGTATGGTGAAAGAGAGTGGTCTAGTTTCATTCTTCTGCATGTGGATGTCCAATTTTCCCAGCACCATTTATTGAAGAGACTGTCTTTCTTCCAATGGATAGTCTTTCCTCCTTTATCGAATATTAGTTGCCCATAAAGTTCAGGGTCCACTTCTGGATTCTCTATTCTGTTCCACTGATCTATGTGTCTGTTTTTGTGCCAGTACCACACTGTCTTGATGAACACAGCTTTGTAGTACAACCTGAAATCTGGCATTGTGATGCCCCCAGATATGGTTTTCTTTTTTAAAATTCCCCTGGCTATTCGGGGTCTTTTCTGATTCCACACAAATCTTAAAATAATTTGTTCTAACTCTCTGAAGAAAGTCCATGGTATTTTGATAGGGATTGCATTAAACGAGTAAATTTCAAAATCCTAGAGAAGAACACAGGCAACACCCTTTTTGAACTCGGCCATAGTAACTTCTTGCAAGATACATCCACAAAGGCAAAAGAAACAAAAGCAAAAATGAACTATTGGGACTTCATCAAGATAAGAAGCTTTTGCACAGCAAAGGATACAGTCAACAAAACTCAAAGACAACCTACAGAATGGGAGAAGATATTTGCAAATGACATATCAGATAAAGGGCTAGTTTCCAAGATCTATAAAGAACTTATTAAACTCAACACCAAAGAAAGAAACAATCCAATCATGAAATGGGCAAAAGACATGAACAGAAATCTCACAGAGGAAGACATAGACATGGCCAACATGCATATGAGAAAATGCTCTGCATCACTTGCCATCAGGGAAATACAAATCAAAACTACAATGAGATACCACCTCACACCAGTGAGAATGGGGCAAATTAACAAGGCAGGAAACAACAAATGTTGGAGAGGATGCGGAGAAAAGGGAACCCTCTTACACTGTTGGTGGGAATGTGAACTGGTGCAGCCACTCTGGAAAACTGTGTGGAGGTTCCTCAAACAGTTAAAAATATACCTGCCCTACGACCCAGCAATTGCACTGTTGGGGATTTACCCCAAAGATACAAATGCAATGAAACGCCGGGACACCTGCACCCCGATGTTTCTAGCAGCAATGGCCACTATAGCCAAACTGTGGATGGAGCCTCGGTGTCCAACGAAAGATGAATGGATAAAGAAGATGTGGTTTATGCATACAATGGAATATTACTCAGCTATTAGAAATGACAAATACCCACCATTTGCTTCAACGTGGATGGAACTGGAGGGTATTATGCTGAGTGAAGTAAGTCAGTCGGAGAAGGACAAACATTATATGTTCTCATTCATTTGGGGAATATAAATAATAGTGAAAGGGAAAATAAGGGAAGGGAGAAGAAATGTGTGGGAAATATCAGAAAGGGAGACAGAACGTAAAGACTGCTAACTCTGGGAAACGAACTAGGGGTGGTAGAAGGGGAGGAGGGCGGGGGGTGGGAGTGAATGGGTGACGGGCACTGGGTATTATTCTGTATGTTAGTAAATTGAACACCAATAAAAAAAAAAAAAAAAAAAAAAAAAAAAAAAAAAAAAAAAACAAAGTCAAGATTTAAATGGGTGTCTTCTGACTGCCAGTTCAGCAAGTCTCTTGCTTGACACAAGCAAGTAAACCACAATTATTCCAACTAGGGTGGCTCCAAGTTCTCATTCAAATTAAGTCCCAGTTACATGCACCAGGATACAGTGAAATTAGGGTAGAGTCTGAGCCAATTGCACATTGAAATCCAAGGGCAAGGAGTCCTAGAAGCCATTGGGGTTATGTTTCAAAATCATCTAACTGCAAAGCCTGAGATTCAGTAATGCTCAGTAAATGTGATTACTTTTACCTTCCAATCCAATCTTACCTCAATGCTAAAGACTTTCGAATTCAGCATTTATCTTAATTACTTGTCAGCCCTCTGTAGTTTTTGTGCTATCTCTTTATCCAATCCTTTCTTAAAGGAGGTAAAAGACTCCCTGATCAAAAGTTATCTCGGGGCAGCCTAGCTGGCTCAGCAGTTTAGCGCCACCATCAGCCCAGGGTGTGATCCTGGAGACCCAGGATCGAGTCCCATGTTGGGCTCCTTGCATGGAGCTTGCTTTTCCCTCTGCCTGTGTCTCTGCCTCTCTCTCTCTCTCTTTCTCTCTCTCTCTCTCTCTGTGTGTGTGTTTCTCATGAATGAATAAATAAAATCTTAAAAAAAAAAATCTCTCCCAAGGGGATGCACTTGTAACAGGTATAGACATTGTATAGGTTTGAAGTTCATCTATGAAGGTACAATCTGAGTCAGCAGGTTATATGCAGAAACAATTATAAGAGATGAAAGGGCTATTAGTAGGGATAATTCTATGAAAATATAGAGCATTATAGTTGAGCTATAAGCTAAATACTGTGTGCCTTCAACATGTTATCACCATCTCAGGCACTGGTAAGAAATAAAAAAGGCAAAATTGTCCTCTTTTGAAGTTGTGGATGGATATGAACATTTCTTGTACTTCAGTTCTACAGATGTTTACCAAAGTTCTTTATGCATCAAGTTTATTGTTAGGATAAAAGGATACAAAAATTAATATGAGACTTTTGCACTCCCTCTAACAGGGCTATCAGGAAGTAAAGAAGCTTTCCTGGGTTTCATCCTATATTCTCCATGTGACTGTTTGGTGAGTTTCCTTTGAGGAAAAGTGATATCTCCCTATTACTGTGGCTCCAGAGGCTTCATGGTGTCCAGCTAGCCCAGACTTGGCTTCTAACAATTCACCAAAATCCCTCACCTAATATTCCTTATGCTTATTTATAGAATCCTACAGAAAACACAGGAAGATGAAGGGCTAAGAGAAGTGCACCATGTCCTGGATTGCTGCCCTCCCCCATCTAGCCTAGGCATCTTCCATGTCTCTTCCATCAGCGGTCCCCAATGGTTCCAGGCTCTTCAACATCCACATCATCAATGATACCAGACAGAGAACTGGTTCTGAACTCAGGTTCAGCTATTCCCTGCTTGAAAATCAATACTGAAGAAAATGATGATGGGAAAGGAAAGCTCACTTTATTTAGAAAGTTAGTAACCTGTGAAGATAGTGGACTAACATCCCAAAGACATCTTCCTAGTCCAGGTGAAGCCAGAGGGTTTTCTAGGGGAAGGCATGGGAAAAAGGAGGGGGTCTGGATGCAGGCAGTCAGTCGTATGCAGACATGATCCTGAGCAGACTTGCTGGCATCAGTAGCTTCTGTTTTCAGGACTTATCTTCTGTAAAGTCTGGTCCTTCACTCCTCAAGCCCAGTGGTCTGCAAATCTCTAGAAAAGTAGGTTGGTCCTGCTACAGACCAAGGGACTTAGCAAGAGTCAGCAAGCAAGGGGCGCATAAGCTTGAAGCAAGTGGACTCTGAGGACTGGTTGGAGTGCTGTTATATCAACATGGGTGCCAGTGACAACAAGACACATAGCCATCTGGATGCGAGCTTAGTTTCAGAGACTTAAGCCCGCCATTACTCACATCCGAAAACAGTAAATCATGTTTAAAAGCACTTTGAAAACAGATTTTCCATGATTAAAAAAAAAAAAAAAAACAATAGTTGTTCCCATTGTCATCATCATGTCATCATCATTACCTCTCAGAGGGATCCGAGCACTGTGTTTAAAAATACATCTTGAGAAGTATGGCTGAGTGGTTCCAGTGCTTCTTCCTTTGCATCTCAGTCTCATTTACTTTGCTTTTCTTGACGACTAACAACACTTAGTATCTTACTCACATTACAAATATAGTTGACCCCTTTTGGGGTCCCTAACCTCACATTGTTCAAAGATCAATTATCAGGTTCCAATTCTATCATTTTATTTGATTTTGTCAGATTTCTGCCATTCAAAAAGTTGTAAAGTGATGTTTTCAATAATGTCTTCATTTCTATTTACAATTGTTCCATTTCCTGTCTTGCTTAGCAAGTGTGTCCCAGCCTTAATGTGAAGTACACAGTATGTACATTCATTTCTTTTTTAGGCTTTTGTTTTTGAAATGATTATTGATACAGAGAAGTTAGAAATATGGTAGAGAGAAGTCCCATGTGTAGTTTTATGTTATTTTGTTATATATGCAGATTGGTAAGCACTACCCCAACCAAGAAACAGCAGTTTTCCACCATCACAAAGAACTTTACTATTTTTGTCATAGAATGTTGCTTTATTTTATTTTTTTGTATATATTTTTATTGGAGTTCGATATGCCAACATATAGCATAATACCCAGTGCTCATCCCATCAAGTGCCCCCCTCAGTGCTCATCACCCAGTCACCCCAAACCCCTGCCCACCTCCCTTTCCACCACCCCTCGTTGGTTTCCCAGAGTTAGGAGTTTCTCATGTTCTGTCACACTCTCTGATATTTCTCACTCATTTTCTCTCCTTTCCCCTTTATTCCCTTTCACTATTTTTTATATTCCCCCCCAAAATGAGACCATATAATGTTTGTCCTTCTCCGATTGACACTTCACTCAGCATAATACCCTCCAGTTCTATCCACGTTGAAGCAAATGGTGCTTTTGTAAATGGGATTGACTCCTTAACTTCTGTTTCTTCTACAAAGATCTTTCTCATGCTCCCTCTTTGTGGTCACTCACTTCTCTCTCTTGTCCACCATCCCTAAGCCCTGGCAACTGCTAGTCTGTCCTCTATTTTTTAAAATTCTGTACCTGCCAGAATGTTGTATAGTTAGAATTAGATAGTGTATGATATTTTGATATTGGATCTTCTGTTTCAGCATATGACCTAGAGGTCCACCCAAGTTTTTGAGTATAACAATAGGTCCTTTCTATTTATTCCAAGCAGTATTCAATGGTATGGGCTTATTACTGTCTGTTCAGCCATTCTCATGTTTTGGTTATTTCCAATTTTTGGCTATTATAATAAAGCTGTTAGGAACATTAAAAATAATTAATAAGAGAAAATATTTTTTCCTGAAGAATGATACAAGTTAGTTAGAGATACAGAAATTACAAAGGTTAAAATTGTTAAGGAATTTCTTCTCCTCATCCTAAATAGACATAAAACAAGATAGGGTAGAGTGATGCTTAATTTTATGTGTCACCCTAACTAGTCTATAATCTCTAGTTATTCAGTCAAACCCTGACCTAGGAGTTGCTATGAAGGCATTTCATAGATGTGATTGAAGTCCATAATCAGTTGTCTTTAAATCAGGGAGTTTATACTAAATAATCTGGGAGAACATTATTTAATCAGATGAAAGACTTTGGAGTAGAACTGAGGATTCTCTGAAAAAGAAATTCTACCTGTGGAGAGGAGCTTCAGCTCCTGCCAGATAGCAGTTAGAGCCTATCCTAGGGATTTTAGAATTGCACAGATAACCCCTTCAATTTTGTAAGCCAAAGGCAATAAATCGCTTAATATATATTTCCTCCTCATTCTGTCTTTTGATTGAACCCTGAGTGATACAGGTAGGGAAAGACTTTAGTGATCACACAATCGCACACTGAATTTTCTAAATATTCAACATCCTCAGAGCTTTGGAGTTAATTTAAAGTCACTTGAAAGCCTCTTTTGTAAATTCAGATACTTATTATCATTGGTGAAATGTTACAGATGTTTCCTCTTTTCCTTCCCTCCCTCCCTCCCTTCCTTCCTTCCTTCCTTCCTTCCTTCCTTCCTTCCTTCCTTCCTTCCTTCCTTCCCTCTCTCCCCTTTCTCTATTTCTCCCTCCTTTCCTTTTCCTTTTTTTCCTTTTCCTTTTCCTTTTCCTTTTTTCTTTCTTTCTTTCTTTCTTTCTTTCTTTCTTTCTTTCTTCCTTCCTTCCTTCCTTCCTTCCTTCCTTCCTTCCTTCCTTCCTTCCTTCCTTTTCCTTCCTTCTCCTTCTCTCTTTCCTTCCTTCCTTCCTTCTTTTCTTTCTTCGTGCTGCTCTTCCTTTCCTTCCTTCCCTCCTTCTTTCTGCTTTCTTAGTCCTCCTCTGTCCTTTCATCTATCTTCCTTCTTACCTTTCCTTCCTTCCTTCTCCTTCCTTCCTTCTCTGTCTCCTTCCTTCCCCTTCTCACCCTTCCTCTCTTTCTGCCTACGCTTCCTTCCTTTCTTTTTTGCTTCCTTCTTCGTCTTGTAGTTCTTTTCTTTTTTCTTTCCTTCTCCTTCTTTGTCTTTCCTGTCTTTCTTCCTTTCCCCCCTTCTTCTTTTCTTTCTTTCTTCTTTCTTTGTTCTCTCTTTCTTTTCTTCTTTCGCTTTCCTACTTCTTCTCTTTCTATTCCTTTTCGCTTCCCTTCCTTCCTTCTTCCTTCGTTTCCGTTCCTTCCTTCCTTCCTCGCCTTCTTACATCTCTTTCGCTTCCTTCCTTCTTCTTTCTCATTTTCTTTTTACCGTCTCCTTCTTGCTGTGCTCTGTCCTAGGGCTTCCTTCGCTGGTTCGCTTCCTGCCTTCCTTTTTTCTCTTGTTCTTTATCCTCTCTTTCTTTCCTTCTTTCTTCTTTCGCTTTCTTTTTTCTTTTCTTTCTTGTGTTCTTCTTTTCGTTTTTCTTGTCTTCCTTCCTTTCCTTCTTTCTTTCCGTCCTTCCTTTTCCTTCTTTTCTTCTGTTCTTCTTTCCTTCTTTTCTTTCTTCTCTTCTTCTTTCTTTCTTTCTTTTCTTTTCCTGTCTTTTCTTTTCTTACTTCCTTCCTGCCTTGTCCCCTTCCTTCTTCCTTCCTTTCCTCTTTCTCGTTCCTTTTTCTCTGTCTCTTACCTCCTGTTCTTCCCTTCCTTCTTTCTTGCCTTCCCCTTCTTCTTTCTCTCTTCTTGTCTTTCATTCCCTTGCTATCCCTTCTTCTTCTTTTTCTTGCCTATTCTCCTACTTCTTTCCTTTCTTTAAGTCCTTCTATTTTCTTCCTATGGTTTCCTTCTTGTCTTTCTTGTTTCGGGTTATGTCTTTTTGTTGTTCTTGTATTCCCTTTCCTTCCTCTCCTTTTCTTTTTTGACGGTCTCATCCTATCCCTTGCTTTTCTTTCGTTCGTTCCTTCTTTTCATTTATAGTTATTCTCATACCTTTTCCTATCCTTTCTTTAGTTCCTTCTGTACTTTTCTTCTAATTCCTTCCTTCCTTTCTTTTCCCTTCCTTTATGCCCTCTTACTTGTGTATAATCCTGTTCGCTTCTCGCCTTCTCCTTATCTGCTTCCTTTTTTCTTGTTCCTCCTCCAATTCTTGTTCTTTACTCATTTGATCCGTTCTTGGGACTTCGCTGTCCTCCTTCTTCGTGATCCTGTCGTGTTTCTTTCTTTCTTTCCTTTGTCCTGGGGTGGTTCTTTCTTGTTTCCCCTTTCTTCTTTCTCTGTAGAGGGTCGGCTTCTCTTCCTTCTTCCTTATCCTCGTGCTTGAGAATTCCTTCCTTCTTGGGTGCACCCCTTCCTTCCTTCTTTCCTTTCGTTCTTTCTGTCTTTTTCTTCTTTCTTCCTTCTCTTCCTTCCTGCTCGGGTCTTTCTTTCTATCTTTCACCTTTTTTCTTAAGCCCTTGTCCCCCTTTCCTGATCCTTCGCTTTCTTTCTTTTCTGTCTTTTTCGTTTCTAGCTTTTTCTTGCCGTTTTCCTTCCTTGCCTTCTTAATCCTTTTCTTTCACTAATCTTTTCTTTGATCTCTCTTCGTTTTTCTTTTACGCCCTTTTCCTTCTTTCTTGTATATTCCTCTTTTCTTTGATGTTCGTTGCTTCCTATCTTTCTGTACGCTTGTCTTGTAGTCCTTTCCTAACCTTCCTTAGCTTTCTTTCTTTCTTTCTTAGCCTTCCTTCCTTCTAATCCTCCTTTCCTGAAACTTTTTTTGCCTGATCCTCTTCCTATCCTTCTTCTTTGTCTTTTCTTTCGTGGTTCTTGTGGTCTTAATTCTTTCTTCGTTCCTTTCTCTGTCGTTGTCCTTCTTTCTTGGGTTCTTATTCGTTTTCGTACTTTCTTTCTTTTCTTTTTTCTTTCATTCTTTTCTTGTGCTTCTTCTCCTTAACTGAGTACTTTTCTATTTGTTATGGAATACGTTGTTCTTGTTCTATGTGTCCTTCTTTTCTTCTTTCATGAGGGGTGTTCCTTCCTTCTTTCCTTCTTAAATTTTCCTTACTAACCTTCTTTGTCTGGTGGAAATCCTTCCTTCCTTTCTTTATGATCCTTCTCTTTGCTCATTCCTGTTCCTCTCTTTTCTAATCTTGTCTTCTTTCTCATTCACCATAGGAGTGCGAGTCCCTTTTCCTTCCTTCGTGTTTTCTTTCGTGCTTTTTTAGGAGTCCCTTTCCGTATCCTTTGCCTTCCTTTGCTTCCTTTATTGTCCTTTGTGCAAGCCTTCCTATTAATCCCTCTCTGGATGGGTGTTCTTTTCCTACGTTTCCCTTCCTGGGTCTTGTGGCCTTTCTGTTCTTTTCCTTTTCGTTCTTTCTTTGTGGTGTCTTGTCCTTTGCTTTCTCTTGATCTCTTTATTCCTTTCTGCTTATTGCTTATCGGTTTCTTCTTCTTTCTTTGTCGCGTCCCTACCTTCCTTCCTGATCTTAGTTCTGTCCTTCCTTCTTTTTGTTTCTCCTTCTATTCTGTCCTCCTTCTTCCTTGATTTCCCTTTCCTTCTTTTAACCTTCCTAGTTCTTTCTATCCTTGGTCTTCGTATGTTTCTTGGTACTTTCCTCCCCTGGTCGGTTTCTGGGTTGCCGTTCCTAGCTCCTGTCGCTTCTCTCCTTCTTTCTTTTCTGGTTGCTTCGTTTCTCCTTCCTTAGCTTCTGGTTCTTGTTCTTGTCCTTTTCTGTTCTAATTCTTGTCTTTCGTACTTTCTTATACTATGGGTCCTCTGTGTTCCTGTCTTCTTGTACTGATTCTATCTCTTTTCGTTTTCCTATTTCTTTCTTTCTTTCTTTCTTTCTTTCTTTCTTTCTTTCTTTCTTTCTTTCTTTCTTTCTTCCTTTTTTTCTTTCCTCAATACTCTTCTCTTCCAGGCTGATCATAGGCTTCAAGGAAATTCCATATATTATCCCTAGAAAAACTCTGAGTTAGGTAACACTGAAACCAAGGAAATTTAAGAGAATTACACCTTTCATCTATCAAAAACAAACATAAAAACCCTAAAACTATTTTTGTTTTTTTTTTTTTTTTTTTTTTTTTTTTTTTTTTTTTTTTAATTTATTTTTTATTGGTGTTCATTTTACTAACATACAGAATACACCACCAGTCACGTGCCCGTCACCCATTCACTCTCACCCCACCCCCCGCCCTCCTCCCCTTCTACCACCCACCCCTAGTTCGTTTCCCAGAGTTAGCAGCCTTTATGTTCTGTCTCCCTTTCTGATATTTCCCACACATTTCTTCTCCCTTCCCTTATTTTCCCTTTCACTATTATTTATATTCCCCAAATGAATGAGAACATATAATGTTTGTCCTTCTCTGACTGACTTACTTCACTCAGCATAATACCCTCCAGTTCCATCCACGTTGAAGCAAATGGTGGGTATTTGTCATTTCTAATAGCTGAGTAATATTCCATTGTATACATAAACCACATCTTCTTTATCCATTCATCTTTCGTTGGACACCGAGGCTCCTTCCACAGTTTGGCTATCGTGGCCATTGCTGCTAGAAACATCGGGGTGCAGGTGTCCCGGCGTTTCATTGCATTTGTATCTTTGGGGTAAATCCCCAACAGTGCAATTGCTGGGTCGTAGGGCAGGTATATTTTTAACTGTTTGAGGAACCTCCACACAGTTTTCCAGAGTGGCTGCACCAGTTCACATTCCCACCAACAGTGTAAGAGGGTTCCCTTTTCTCCGCATCCTCTCCAACAGTTGTTGTTTCCTGCCTTGTTAATTTTCCCCATTCTCACTGGTGTGAGGTGGTATCTCATTGTAGTTTTGATTTGTATTTCCCTGATGGCAAGTGATGCAGAGCATTTTCTCATATGCATGTTGGCCATGTCTATGTCTTCCTCTGTGAGATTTCTGTTCATGTCTTTTGCCCATTTCATGATTGGATTGTTTGTTTCTTTGGTGTTGAGTTTAATAAGTTCTTTATAGATCTTGGAAACTAGCCCTTTATCTGATATGTCATTTGCAAATATCTTCTCCCATTCTGTAGGTTGTCTTTGAGTTTTGTTGACTGTATCCTTTGCTGTGCAAAAGCTTCTTATCTTGATGAAGTCCCAATAGTTCATTTTTGCTTTTGTTTCTTTTGCCTTCGTGGATGTATCTTGCAAGAAGTTACTATGGCCGAGTTCAAAAAGGGTGTTGCCTGTGTTCTTCTCTAGGATTTTGATGGAATCTTGTCTCACATTTAGATCTTTCATCCATTTTGAGTTTATCTTTGTGTATGGTGAAAGAGAGTGGTCTAGTTTCATTCTTCTGCATGTGGATGTCCAATTTTCCCAGCACCATTTATTGAAGAGACTGTCTTTCTTCCAATGGATAGTCTTTCCTCCTTTATCGAATATTAGTTGCCCATAAAGTTCAGGGTCCACTTCTGGATTCTCTATTCTGTTCCACTGATCTATGTGTCTGTTTTTGTGCCAGTACCACACTGTCTTGATGACCACAGCTTTGTAGTACAACCTGAAATCTGGCATTGTGATGCCCCCAGATATGGTTTTCTTTTTTAAAATTCCCCTGGCTATTCGGGGTCTTTTCTGATTCCACACAAATCTTAAAATAATTTGTTCTAACTCTCTGAAGAAAGTCCATGGTATTTTGATAGGGATTGCATTAAACGTGTATATTGCCCTGGGTAACATTGACATTTTCACAATATTAATTCTGCCAATCCATGAGCATGGAATATTTTTCCATCTCTTTGTGTCTTCCTCAATTTCTTTCAGAAGTGTTCTATAGTTTTGAGGGTATAGATCCTTTACATCTTTGGTGAGGTTTATTCCTAGGTATCTTATGCTTTTGGGTGCAATTGTAAATGGGATTGACTCCTTAATTTCTCTTTCTTCAGTCTCATTGTTAGTGTATAGAAATGCCACTGACTTCTGGGCATTGATTTTGTATCCTGCCACGCTACCGAATTGCTGTATGAGTTCTAGCAATCTTGGGGTGGAGACTTTGGGTTTTCTATGTAGAGTATCATGTCATCGGCGAAGAGGGAGAGTTTGACTTCTTCTTTGCCAATTTGAATGCCTTTAATGTCTTTTTGTTGTCTGATTGCTGAGGCTAGGACTTCCAGTACTATGTTGAATAGCAGTGGTGAGAGTGGACATCCCTGTCTTGTTCCTGATCTTAGGGGAAAGGCTCCCAGTGCTTCCCCATTGAGAATGATATTTGCTGTGGGCTTTTCAGTAGATGGCTTTTAAGATGTCGAGGAATGTTCCCTCTATCCCTACACTCTGAAGAGTTTTGATCAGGAATGGATGCTGTATTTTGTCAAATGCTTTCTCTGCATCCAATGAGAGGATCATATGGTTCTTGGTTTTTCTCTTGCTGATATGATGAATCACATTGATTGTTTTACGGGTGTTGAACCAGCCTTGTGTCCCAGGGATAAATCCTACTTGGTCATGGTGAATAATTTTCTTAATGTACTGTTGGATCCTATTGGCCAGTATCTTGTTGAGAATTTTTGCATCCATGTTCATCAGGGATATTGGTCTGTAATTCTCCTTTTTGGCGGGGTCTTTGTCTGGCTTTGGAATTAAGGTGATGCTGGCTTCATAGAACGAATTTGGAAGTACTCCATCTCTTTCTATCTTTCCAAACAGCTTTAGGAGAATAGGTATGATTTCTTCTTTAAACGTTTGATAAAATTCTCCTGGGAAGCCATCTGGCCCTGGACTCTTGTGTCTTGGGAGGTTTTTGATGACTGCTTCAATTTCCTCCCTGGTTATTGGCCTGTTCAGGTTTTCTATTTCTTCCTGTTCCAGTTTGGTAGTTTGTGGCTTTCCAGGAATGCGTCCATTTCTTCTAGATTGCCTAATTTATTGGCGTATAGCTGTTCATAATATGTTTTTAAAATCGTTTGTATTTCCTTGGTGTTGGTAGTGATCTCTCCTTTCTCATTCATGATTTTATTAATTTGAGTCTTCTCTCTCTTCTTTTTAATAAGGCTGGCTAATGGTTTATCTATCTTATTAATTCTTTCAAAGAACCAACTCCTGGTTCTGTTGATCTGTTCCACAGTTCTTCTGGTCTCGATTTCGTTGAGTTCTGCTCGAATCTTTATTAACTCCCTTCTTCTCTTGGGTGTAGGATCTATTTGCTGTTTTTTCTCTAGCTCCTTTATGTGTAAGGTTAGCTTTTGTATTTGAGTTCTTTCCAGTTTTTGAATGGATGCTTGTATTGCGATGTATTTCCCCCTTAGGACTGCTTTTGCTGCATCCCAAAGATTTTGAACGGTTGTATCTTCATTCTCATTAGTTTCCATGAATCTTTTTAATTCTTCCTTAATTTCCTGGTTGACCCTTTTATCTTTTAGCAGGATGGTCCTTAACCTCCATGTGTTTGAGGTCCTTCCAAACTTCTTGTTGTGATTTAGTTCTAATTTCAAGGCATTATGGTCCGAGAATATGCAGGGGACAATCCCAATCTTTTGGTATCGGTTCAGACCCGATTTGTGACCCAATATGTGGTCTATTCTGGAGAAAGTTCCATGTGCGCTTGAGAAGAATGTGTATTCGGTTGAGTTTGGATGTAAAGTTCTGTAGATATCTGTGAAATCCATCTGGTCCAGTGTATCATTTAAAGCTCTCGTTTCTTTGGAGATGTTTTGCTTAGAAGACCTATCGAGTATAGAAAGAGCTAGATTGAAGTCACCAAGTATAAGTGTATTATTATCTAAGTATTTCTTCACTTTGGTTAATAATTGATTTATATATTTGGTAGCTCCCACATTCGGAGCATATATATTGAGGATTGTTAAGTCCTCTTGTTGAATAGATCCTTTAAGTATGATATAGTGTCCCTCTTCATCTCTCACTACAGTCTTTGGGGTAAATTTTAGTTTATCTGATATAAGGATGGCTACCCCTGCTTTCTTTTGAGGACCATTCGAATGGTAAATGGTTCTCCAACCTTTTATTTTCAGGCTGTAGGTGTCCTTCTGTCTAAAATGAGTCTCTTGTAGACAGCAAATAGATGGGTCCTGCTTTTTTATCCAGTCTGAAACCCTGCGCCTTTTGATGGGGTCATTAAGCCCGTTCACATTCAGAGTTACTATTGAGAGATATGAGTTTAGTGTCATCATGATATCTATTCAGTCTTTGTTTTTGTGGACTGTTCCACTGAACTTCTTCTTAAAGGGGAATTTTAAGAGTCCCCCTTAAAATTTCTTGCAGAGCTGGTTTGGAGGTCACATATTCTTTTAGTTGCTGCCTGTCTTGGAAGCTCTTTATCTCTCCTTCCATTTTGAATGAGAGCCTTGCTGGATAAAGTATTCTTGGTTGCATGTTCTTCTCCTTTAGGACCCTGAATATATCCTGCCAGCCCTTTCTGGCCTGCCAGGTCTCTGTGGAGAGGTCTGCTGTTACCCTAATACTCCTCCCCATAAAAGTCAGGGATTTCTTGTCTCTTGCTGCTTTAAGGATCTTCTCCTTATCTTTGGAATTTGCAAGCTTCACAATTAAATGTCGAGGTGTTGAACGGTTTTTATTGATTTTAGGGGGGGATCTCTCTATTTCCTGGATCTGAAATGCCTGTTTCCCTTCCCAGATTAGGAAAGTTTTCAGCTAGAATTTGTTCAAATACATATTCTGGCCCTCTGGCCCTTTCGGCGCCCTCGGGAACCCCAATTAAACGTAGGTTTTTCTTCCTCAGGCTGTCGTTTATTTCCCTTAATCTATCTTCATGGTCTTTTAATTGTTTGTCTCTTTTTTCCTCAGTTTCCCTCTTTGCTATCAACTTGTCTTCTATGTCACTCACTCGTTCTTCCACCTCGTTAACCCTCGTCGTTAGGACTTCTAGTTTGGATTGCATCTCATTCAATTGATTTTTAATTTCTGCCTGATTAGCTCTAAATTCTGCAGTCATGAAGTCTCTTGAGTCCTTATACTTTTTTCTAGAGCCACCAGTAGCTGTATAATAGTGCTTCTGAATTGGCTTTCTGACATTGAATTGTAATCCAGATTTTGTAACTCTGTGGGAGAGAGGACTGTTTCTGATTCTTTCTTTTGAGGTGAGGTTTTCCTTCTAGTCATTTTGCTCAGTGCAGAGTGGCCAAAAGCAAATTGTATTGGGAAAAAGAGAAAAAGAGAGGAGAGAAAGAAGGAAAGAAAAGAGAAAGAGAAAAAAAAGGGAAGAAAAGAAAAAAAAACGAGAAAAAAAAAAAGAAGGAAAAAGAGAAAGAAAAAGAGAAAGAAGGAGAAAAAAAGGGGGTTGGGGGAAGGAACAAATCAAAAAGCAAAACAAAACAAAAACAAAACAAAACAAAAAAAAAAAAAAAAAAAAAAAAGAACCACCGGGGAGTATCTTCTGACTTCTGTGTACTTTAAGTCCCTGGCTTCTCCTGAAGTTGTCCGTCTAGCTGATCTTCTGGGGAGGGGCCTGTTGTGCTGATTTTCAGGTGTTAGCAGTTGGGGGAGCTGCGTGCCCCTGCTGGTGCAGGGCTCGGTGGGGGTTGTTTACCCCGTGAGGCCGCAGAGAACAGACCCAGGTGGCGGGGCAGCCTCTGGAAACCTGGAGTCAGCTCCGGCAGGAACTCCGTCTGCAGGGCTGGAGGCTCCGGGCGGTGGCCGCTGATTGTGCTCACTGGGGCAGGAGCGTCCTTGCTGTCCTGGGCCCTCCCGGCCTCTGCCTGTCCCGGGGAGGCGGGATCCTGGGCTGTGTCCCGGCGCCCTGTGCTCCGGAGCCTGCGCTGTTGGATTCGCGCTCCCGGCCGCGCCAACCCCTCCGCGGAGCTGCCGCCCGAGCCCCGCCGAGCTGCTCCTGGAACCGCGCAGCCCCCTCCGCACGGAGCCTCTTCCTCTTCCGAGCCCCTCCGAGCTGCTCCCGGGCCGCGCAGCCCCCTCCGCGGAGCCCCGCCGACCGAGCCCCTTCAGTGCTCCGGGTCCCTCCGGTCCCGCCGTGCGCGCTGCAGCCCTTAGGGCTCGGCGCACTCTCCTGGCGCGCAGTTGCTGTTAGTGTCCCCGGGAGCCCGAGGCATCCCCGCCCTCCTGGGTCCTGCTCCACCTCCCTGGAGCCCTTTCCGCCCGGGAAGGTTGGTGCAGCTCCTGCTCCTCCGTGACGGGGCTCTCCTGTCCTGGGGACACTCGCCCGGCCTCAGCCCGCTCCTCGCGGGCCCCTCCCCTTGGAGGCCTTTTGTTTCTTTATTTCTTTTTTCCCCTCTTCCTACCTTGATAGATGCGCGAACTCTTCTCACTGTTGCATTCCAGCTGGTCTCTCTTTAAATCTCAGGCCGAATTCATAGATTTTCAGGATAATTTGAAGGTTTTCTAGGTAGTTTGGTGAGACTGGTGATTTGGAGACCCTACTCCTCCGCCATCTTGCTCCTCCCTCCCCCTAAAACTATTTTTGAAGCTCTGTATTGACGAGGTAGAAAAATAATAATTTATACACTTTAATTAGACAATGAATTGGTAATTTTTATTAAATTTTTTTTACAAGAGCCAAAGTAATCCACTCCTTTTCTATAAATGTGCTGAGGCTTGAATCTTAAGATATACAGTATATATATATATTGGATATAAGCTTCCTTACAACCACAGAAAATTGAAAATGAACCAAAAATACATTAGTATAAGGACAGTACATCCATTGTATGCATTTCTATTACATTAGTAAAATAATATTAATAATAATAATAGTAATAAATAGATAATTTAACTTCTGCTAAATAGAGTGAATAAGATTGATGAGTGCTGGTTAAATTAATGCAGACCTCTCGGGGGAACCCTGGTTGGCTCAGCATTTTAGGGCCTGCCTTCGGCTCAGGGCATGATCCTGGGGTTGAGAGTCCAGTCCCACAACGGGCTCCTGCGTGGAGCCTGCTTCTCCCTCTGCCTGTGTCTTCCTCTCTCTCTCTCTCTCCTCTCTCTCTCTCTTTCGGATAAATAAATAAAATCTAAAAAATTAATGCAGACTTTCATGTTTTCTTACACAGAGCCTTGTTTCTTTTTCATTTGTACCATTTTTCAGCGGGCTCTTATAGTCGTAGGATCCACTCATTTGTACGCTTTTTCCTGAAGTAAATGTAAGGGGGGTGGGGATTTGCAGGATACCAAAAGTCTTCTCATTTACTTACAAATCAGC